>NC_086378.1:4755080-5058012 GCF_036588685.1 Mytilus trossulus
TCCAACTAAGGTTTGGAGTTATCGATATTTGTAAACATTCTACAGTACTTCAACTATCATATAATGATAGGGATGTTACCGTCTGGTTAAGTTTATAGGTTATCAAGAGCTATATTGACAACATGTTATTCTTAGAATTCCTCCAATTTCATGATAACCAGGGTCAAGGGGGGGGGGGGGGAGATCTTTAAAGAAGAATACTTCCCACTATTTGCATATCTTAACTGTAAAAATAATTACTTTTCTTCATTATATTTCACCAGGAAAAAATGGCATGGCAAAAGGAATCTTAGAAAAAATAGAGGATTGTATTAGCCTCTTCAGACACATGAAGGAATTAAATATGTTGACAAATGAAAATCTTGCAACATTCCAAGCTATGATATGGCACCTAGGTAGAAAAGATTTGTATAGACAGTTTGTAGAATTTTGTAAAAATCGAGAAGATATATTGCATTTCTTTGCATCATCAGATAAACCAGGTAAATATTTCAACACTAGAAAAAAACATATTTTGTTAAAGAAAATCAAGAATATTGATAAGAATCCTGATAATTAATTTTAAAATACAAGTAACAAGGATACATTTTCATTGTTTATTTCTCAAAATGTTGACAAAATATGCAAACGCGTGGCACACAAAAATGGTAAAGTAAGACTTACATGGTAAAGTAAGACTTACTTTACAAATCCTAGATTGAAAGATGTGTACAATTCAGGTGGCTCGGTGCCTATTAAAAGTTTCTATCAGAAATGCCGTATTTTTGTTATTTTATTCCTTACAGAAATTGAATCAAATTGGTCGAAAAAAATAGGGGGTCACAGACCATTTAAGCTCAAAATTTTACTTTTAAACAGGTATGTAAAAGGGACCATTTTTCAATGAAATAATAGGGAAAATAGAGGTGTTGACATATTTTTATCGGAAAATCAAAAAAACGTTCTATGACCCATGGCCCAAAACTGTTATATAAAAAGCTAAAATATAGCTTCAAAGAATGAGTAAAAAAAAATAAAATAGGTCATTGATAAGGAAAAAAATATATTTTATGTTAAAACCCAAATTTTGTCGGGAAAATGGTGAAAATGGGTGAAATGTCATTTTGACCCTTGAACAAATAGGGATTATTATATAAATAACACATAGCTGAGAGGGTGATAGAGCAGATTGGTACCCTGAGAAAACATTGTCAACCGCGGCGAAGCCAAGGTTGACAATGCCTTTTCGAGGGGTTCCAATCTGCTCTATCACCCTCTCAGCTATGTGTTATTTAATTTATTATACTGAATGTCCTATCATTATTGGCTCTTACAGATTACTTTTATTTTAAAAGTATTTTCTATGACGTCACGTTCATAACAACGTTACGGGCATTAGAAAAAACAAAACAAAAGTCAAGTAAGATGTTTTCATGTTTTATTTTATTTATTTTGACAGTCGATAATAAAATCTGAGTCAAAACGTAGAACTTACAGCATTTTTGTATTTAATTCTTTGGTGTAAATTCAATTCATTGTTCTTTGATTTATCGATTTCTGATTGGTCTAGACGAGAGGGTAACATTCAAAAAAATTGTCACCCGCTCAGCCATGTGATAGAGTAAATTGACACCCTCGTCTTAGCCAATCAAAAGATGGCATTTTAACGGGAAGTATAATAAAACGAAAATATTCTATTATTCACATACCTACAATTATTTTACATTTCTAATCAATCAAAATATTAAAAAAAGTCGCAAATAACTTTCAAAGTAAGGAGTATAATATTTATCCGCGCCTCATCTGTTTACACTCTCTAATCAGCAGCTGTGATGTTTTAATAAAGTTCAACAACGTATTTGTATATCATTCCAATATAAAAAAGGAACATCTAGATATGTTTCAATATTTAACTAAAGAAATAAACAGCAAATAAACAATGCAAGTATAAAAATGTGGGAAAAATTACCAAAAGGGACCTTATAAAAAAAGTCAAATTAATTCAATGTTAATTTTTCCTACTGTAACATGTGTATTCATCATCTTATAACACTTTTCATATGAAAATCATACCTTTAATATTGGGGGCCAAACAATTAATATCCTTTGTTATTATGTGGAAAGTGATATAACGTTTGACTATCATCAACACAATCAATCAGAGATTTCAAAAACTTATTTTTATAATAATGTGTGATATGTATAACATAATTTAATTTCCTTCCCAAAGTTGATTGATTTAATTTATATTCCGAACAGCAAATGGTTACATCCATGTCGATTTTCACATCCGGGGTACCAAAGACTTTCGTCTCCAAGATCTAGAAGAGCTCCGAAATAGTTTGTCAAATTTACTTTGTTGTCCACCTAGACACATTATCATTGATGGAATAGAACCTACCAGTAGTATTCACATAACGTTCATGATTCCAGAGTTTTGCATTGAATACTTACTAACGATATCAGAAGCTGACAAAGGAAGATTATATTCATGTGGTGTAGATAGATTCAAAGTTGATACACAGCTCATTGATTGTATAGGTAAGCTAGAAAAACTACATGTTTAAATTTTCTGTATTTTTTTTTAAAAGAACTTGTATCTTGTGTTTTATAGATAGATTTAATAATCTCTTCATTTTCATTCAATAGAGATAACATCAAGATATATGATGACTTTCTAAATTAAGTGCGTCCGAAGCGCTTTTATGTTTTTTGGTTCATCAGGAATAAAAAAAACTTTATTGTATGACCTATGCAAATAGCAAAAAGAACAACTCTTTTTACTGTTACTGATTTAGCCATTTGATTAAGTTTTTCCTTTTTGAATTTTCCACGGAGTTCAGTATTTTTGTGATTTTACTGTTTACCAACATCAGAGTATCGAAATTAACATATCCATAATACTAGTATATAACTTTAGGTAAACTATCATTTTAAACGTATAAATCTATATGTGATATAAAAAATAAGAATAAAAAAAGCCTGGAAAGAATTGAATGAACTCGACATTGATCGACAAGGTAAGTGTCTAACAATTGAAAAATATATCTCTGTCTTCCGTTTTATCTTTCCGAAGATTGTTCTTTATATTAGCTGTTATATATTCATCAATTATAAAACTTAATAAATAAATTGAAGTTATTTTAACTTACATTTCAGATTTCAAAGAGACCGAACATATGCCTAGTTTAGATAAAGATGTTGCTGTTACAAAACTTCTGCAAACTAAAAAACAACTTGAAAAAGATTTGGAACGGTATCAGATAGCATATGAAGATTATATTTCATATCATACTGGTAATTATTTAATTTTTCACATTTTTAAACTCTTCCTTAAAATTGAATAAAGGGAATTTACTTACTTTTGTATTATTGACAGCTAAAAGCTGAAAATATTCCAACTTCACAATTCATATTAAGTCAGGTTTCAACTCGAAAAAGGTAAAATTTACTTTTATTGGAATTTTCAGCAATTCATATGCCATATAGCTCTACACCTATTTTGATTCTCAAATATCCTTAGCTGTCAAATATTCGGCCTTAAGCGTAACTGATTAGGATAAAAACAGAAACGCGCATGATATTTTAAGCGAACCTTGATTTCTGACAAACGATTGCTACATCTGGAAATCATAACATTAAATGTTTAAGAACTAATGTTTATCAATCAATCTTTTTTAGATTCTTTAAGAGAACTTGAAAATGCTAAAGAAAAAAGCGAAGAAGAACTACAAATAGATATAAGAAAACTTAAAAGTATGATTCATGAGTATCAACTGAATTGTTTACAACTAACAAATGAACTTGAAACGGCTCGGGAAGCGATATTAACCGACGATGATCAAGGTAATAATAGTACAACTAAGTAATTTTCATAATATGCATAAACAGTTGTCATTCAAAGACAATTTGTAATAAATTATTGGTATGCCGTGAAATGGAACAGTTGTTGAATGGATTTGTAGTCAACAGCTGGTTTGTGTGACCCTCAGGCTGAACTGTTCCTAAGTCTCTAATGACATTTTCTGTCTTACACAGCTAAATTTTGCTCATGTGAAACACCCGTGAATCTCATTTCACATGAATTTCACGCGACATAATATTAATGGTTCAAGTTGAAATAAATTAGTCTTAACTTAAAACTTTTGTTTACCGCTCATACTTTGTATTACAAGTATCATATGTTCCAATGAAAATCTTATTCTAATTTAAAAATGATATTTTCACGGGAAATTCATGTGAACAAAATTTGTCTGTGTAAAAGAATTAAACGACATCTTAATCCTGAGTGCCACACATTTAAAAAACTGTTCTAACATTCCACCATCCCATCAACTATGTTAAATTCTGAAAATGAATTTAGACAGTCCGAGTTAGCACACCAGTATTTTACGCGTTAGTTTTTTTAATGTATTTTTCTGTCCTGTGTGTTATTGCTGATATTTGTACTGTATGCCTGTCACGTTATATTGTCAGGTAATCGTATTTTTATCGTTGACAAATAAGCTGGTTTGGCTAGCCATTAAACTAGTGTTAACTCATTAGTCGTTTTTTTAAAATGTCCTGTACCAAGAAAGGAATATGGCAGTTGTTATCAAATAGTTCATTTCTAAGTATGTTGAATTGGCCTTTGTTTTGTTGCACCTATGCATTTAGTGTTTCTGTTCTGTTGTTTTCTTTTTATATATATCGTTGATGTGTTTCGCTAAGTTTGAGTGTGTAACCCTGTTTTTTTCTCACTCGATTTATGACTTGTATACAGCGGTATACTACTGTTGTCTTAATTTATCTATATTCAAATCTCATAGACGATTAAAAACAAACCAATGTAATTAGCAAAAAGTAAGGAAATCGCATAAATTTCAAACAAAACGAGACGATAGCGTAATCGTATCTTGCTATGCACGAATCTACATCCATGTTAATCTATACTGTATCAAAATGTTTTAATCTGTAATAGAAGACAAACTTTATGACTACAGACTAGACTACAACTCCAGTATAAAAAATTCTAAGACTGCTAAAACATGATGGTAGTTAGTTTAGACAAAGACATCGGATAAACAAATCATAATGGTGTCTATGAAACTTTTGTAGTCAATTTACATAAAATGCACCCGTTATTATGTGAGGAGGACACATCTGCAAATTAAATCTGTATAGTAAAAAAACAATAATACATGTTTTAAAAAAATGAATTCATAAGTCAGAAATCTATACAATGACTACTTCTGAAACAGATATCACGCTTTCTTTTTACAATACTCTGAAACTTTTTTCAAGTTTAATTAAGGTTAAGTTCACCATTTTCTACATAAGGACATGCCTGTACAAAGTCAGGAATATGACAGTTGGTTTCCATTTGTTTCATGTGTTTGACCTTCAGAGTTTGATTATCCGAAAAAATTATCAATGCAAATATTATATCAACTAAAAACAAATGATGTGGTTTTTAAATTCTATTCAACAGAAAATGAAAATTACTCGCGTAAAAGTGGTGGAATAACTGTATTACGTAAGTTTTTAGAGTTGATGATAATCTTTAAGTTTAGTTGAAGTCGTGCGTTTCTTGGTAATATCAGTACTAGTAGTGTTAATAGTGGACCGATACGGTAGAAAATTTGAAAAAAAAATTAAAAATAATAATAATAAAAAAAAAAATCTAATTTAAAAAAAACATATCTCCAAAAAAACATTCTAATAATAAGCTCAAAATCAGACTTTCCAAATTTCCTCGCATTTCCGCATATATCTACTTCCTTCTCCTTTGTCATGAGACTTAGAGTAAAATATATTTATCAGTCCAGTAAAATATATTTATCAGTCCAGTAAAATATATTTATCAGTCCAGTAAAATATAGGAAGGGATGTTACGTTTCTTTCTTAACAGATTTTGAAGTTAAAATATTGTTTGAATTGAACAAAAATGCATACAGACCTCATCCCATTTTAAATGTAATTCCTGTCTCATATTATTATTAAGATAGTTCTTCATGAAAATTGTACGTCAGACTCGCTTTTCTGAAATTACCCTCACCACGAACTTCAAACAAGATTTTTGAAATTTTAAGATGTATAAATAATTGAGGAGCTAAATGACTAGGAGATAGATAAAAAATGTCCACATTTTGACTACATTTCTGGAATCTTCGTACCGAATCACTTACTTCTTAGTTGATGATACACTCGAGAAAAAGCATTCAACCATGGAGTATTTTTCCTTTGTTTGTTTTTGTACTGTGGTACCCAACATCTTGAATTATATTAATTTGGCTCGTTTGATTTTCATAATTTTTTTTTACAAACTGTTAAGCTGGACCCTTTGACAAAAATGTATAAAAATTTCAAAAAATTCAAACCCAACCATTTAGTTAGTTAAAATCATTGGTTGCCTATCATTTTGACAAACACCAATTTTAATCATTGAGAAGCTTAATATTTCCGAAACAAAACAATGTGATTTAAAGAACGTTTAGCTGATTTTTACAGAGTTCTCTCCCTGTAGTGTTAGGTACCACCTTAGATAAAAATGACTCTTCATAAATAGGTTGTATTTATGTTAAAAATTGTTTTTTTTATTAGACCACTTATATATGGTTTATAGTGTAATATTTATGATATGGGCTGTAAAAATTTGTTAAAAGCTGTACTACTTATCCTTGTTTTTGAAGTTATGTGGAATGAGGATGTTCTTATTATGCAAGGAACATCGTTGTACCATATGTATGTATGTGGTATGTATGTGTACTAAACTGATCTACGCACGTTGTTAAACATGTTAATATTATCTTTGCTTTCATATGATAGGAAGAACACTTTCCCAGGCAAATAAAGCAGAGTTAGAGAAAAAGTCTAATTTCTTTCAATGGTGAGATATTTTTATCAATGAAGTTAACTGATTGTCATTTGATAACTTGAGGAAAAGCAATTGAACTTTATCTCTTAAGTACAGTCTTGTCCTAATAGCTTCATTTGGAAAAAAATATCACTAAAATGTTATATAAAAGTGTAAAAACATAAATACTCATATGCGAAGGACAACGCTTGTAGTTGACAAGAAACTTATTTCTATTTCTGATAGACCACAAAACAAATGTTAGCATCCTAAGTTTAAAAAAGATAACAGAGTTAATAGATTGAAAGTGTCGATAAAAATTTTCATTGAAAGAATGACAGAGAAATGAAAAATGCTACATTAAATTTTTCGAATCACACAAATATTTTTTTTTTAAATATTGGTTTTAGGCAAATTATAAAAGCACTTCAAACCAGTAGAGCATGTGAAATAACTTCCGACATTATGAGAACTGTACAGAAAAACAGAAAGGACATCGACTTATTAAAGGTATTTACATGTTATATGACATATGGTGGTAACAGTGACATTGCAGCTGTTTATTATCATTTGTGTTTACGATCGTCAAATGTTTACGATTCAAAAACGTTATCCTGACATCATTGAGAAATTTTTAAACACTTTTAATCTCAACAAGTATTCACATGATTGTCCAAAGTACGTTTGCTTCTGTCTATATTCTTGTTTTCTAAATGGACTCTTTTAGATTGTTTCTGTTTTGTTTATTCATAACTTAGGTCACACTAAATGAAACCAAAGCATATCTATAGAAATTCAGAAAGATGTTGTTGTAAATAAAAAGTTGATCATTTGTAGTGCCACTACCTTAAATATTCATTTGAATTCGAGAGATTTTCTTTAGATGCTCGCTTAAGAAGGTATATCTATCATGACAAAGAGATATGCACTGATAAATACACAAATTATATTCATAAGAAAAATATCTGAAGAATTACTTTTTTTTGTTTTATTTGTCATCTTGAGCACTTTATATTAATTATGAAATCAAATATTAATGCAAATGATTTTTAAGTATCTGATACAAAGAGCATGACCATTACTTGTGGCTACTCCGTTGTGAAAACTACTTCGTATCATAAAAAAAAAACTAGATTTCCATGGCAAGCAATAGTTGATGTCACCTTTTACCCATTGCCACACAATTCTTTTTGTAATTTTTAGAACATTAAGCGGATTAACAATTTTGCGCATAATTTTCATTTTTATCCTTGTTACCATGGTAACGGCAGCCATTTTGGAAGTTCCCAAACTAATTGCCGCTTCCACACATGACAGTCAACATTATTGTGAAGTTTCATAAAGTTTGAAGAATTCTGAAATTTTTTGAATTTTTTACTACTGTATCCATGGTAACATATTAGTTCCAATGATTGTTAAAACCAATAAAAACCAAACTATGGTGGACAACTATATTGTATAAAAAACAAGTTAAAACATGCCAAAATTATTCACCAAACCCTAAAGTGTTTGGAGCATTTTGACCTTTTAGCATTGTATCCATGGTAACATCATCCATTTTAGAAATTCTCCAAATGCCACGTCTTACAATGTTGCTCATGGTTACTGTGAAGTTTCATTAAGTTTGGAGCATTTTGATATCTTTGATAGTTTTGGTGTTGTTCCATGGCAACATATTACTTCTAATGATTGCCAAAATCATCCAACACCAGTATATAGTGGGCACCTGTATCAAAATATAAATATTCTAAGGTTAAGCATATCCAAAAAGTTCACCAAAACCAAAATTTTTTTACATTTGTTCCGTTTCCATGGTACTCAAAATTTTGAGTTCCTCATTATAGTGAACTATCATTAAGATTGGTTCCATTGGCTCAAAAAAATAACAGAGAAACAGAGGAAAAGCAATATGTCACCGACAATGTCGATCGGGTGACATAAATATAAAATGAACTTAAAAAAAAAATTAAATTTAAGATACAAAATATAATATGCAGTCATTTCTATAGCAGAAAAAATCAAAATGTTCCTTCGCTTTAAACTGTTTACAATTTGTCAGATATTTGACTGAAGAACAATAACAGTTGTTTGACAAAATAAAATAGGAAACAATATTGAAAATAAAAACTGTGATATTTTGTGACTAGAAAATCGTGTAAGTAACTTTTAATGGAAAAGAATTTCATGCAATATAAAAAATTGTTAATTCATGCTTTATAATACTGATATTTCAGAATCACATACACAGACTAGTCAATAGTGAAGTCTTTGACGAAGTTTATGCGGCAGTTCTCAATTTGATCAGTATAGAAGATGCAATGGCAGAAAAAGAGGGCTCGGAGTATAACCAATTATCTACATATTATATTGACACTGATGACGATGATGACTCCAGTGATAGTGATTAAAAGTGTGTGTGTGTTTGTGTGTGTGTGTGGGTGGGTGTGAGAGAGAGAGAGAGAGAGAGAGAGAGAGAGAGAGAGAGAGAGAGAGAGAGAGAGAGAGAGGAATTATTGTACAGTTTAATAATGTATATATGAGTCCTTTAATACATAACTTGTTAATCCCGAGGTGCATTGGTTTTGAATTTTTTGTCAGAATCAAACCAGTTGAACTTCCAATTACAAAAGAAAGTAAATAGCATTCAAATCCGAATAGCTTTGCCACTTACAGCTGCGGCTATTTATATGAAAATAAGATGAAATGGTATGATTGCCAACAAGACATCTATCCACTAGAGTTTAAAATGAAATGGATGTCAGCAAATATAAACAATCTGTATGACTTAGGAAAGAAACAGCTTTCGTATTTAGAAGAATTAAACATATCATAAATAGTAAATTAACAGAAAAGTAGTTACTCCACATGTATTATGTTCGACAAACGAAAAGAAATTATAACATCCCTCAATATCTGTTTATTTTGTATGATAAAAAATACCGAACTTCAAGGTTGATTTAAAAAAAGTGGAAGCCAAAGAAGAAAAATAGTTTGTTAAAGCTTCTTTTATAGCTATCTTATCCTCCTTGCATAAAAGAAGTTCTGTGTTTATACTGACAAGAAGAATCTAGTAAAGTGTATAGTAGATGCTTGGAAAATGTCATTGTTTAAAAATGAAGCGAAACATCGCAATTAAGTTATAATAAATAAAACATTATTTTGAATAAATAAAAGACCCCAAAAAATATACGAAATACAAAGACTGATTAACACCCGAAATATTCGAGTGTGTATCGGGTCCGCCGTCACGTAAAACGATTCTACTTCAAATATGGCACTCGTCGTGTTTCTCATGTAAATACATCGTAGCTATTTGCAATTCGGTCTTAAAAATTCTCGAATCGATAATGCAAACTGTTATATCAAACTTATTGCATTCTCGTATGGTGGAAGAAATTAAAAATTAAATAGTAAATGAAAGTCTACAAAATGTAACTTTGATACATATGATATATTAACCATTTTAGAACGATATTTGTTTAAACGAAAAGGGACTAGATTACTTGGGTTCTTTATTTAGTGTACTTTATTCATGTTATACATGTAAAACATCGGAAATTATTTCAGCGTCCAGTTTCTCAACATGTTTTATCCGCAATTCTACAATTATCCAACACTTCCGTGGTATATTCAAAAATAGCTACAATTTTTCGAAATTATTTCGAAACAGTTTAGTGGTTGTCGTGTGTTTATGTGGTTCATAAGTGTTTCTCGCTTTTCGTTTTTATAAAGATTAGACCGTTGGTTTTCCCGTTTAGATGGTTTTACACAAGTAATTTATGGGGCTCTTTATAGCTTCCTGTTTGGTGTTAGCCAATGTTTCGTGTTGAAGGCCGTACCTTCATAGGCACTCATACCACATCTTCCTATATATATATATATATATGTGTTTATGTTTATGCAGAACATTACGGTGTTTCTTTACACTTGTGTTTTCGTTTCAATCACATTATTCTGTGTTGATTCAATTCTTAATGGTACTTTAAGAGGTATTTTTGTCGTTAAATAAAGAAAAAAACAAATGAAAGTTTGAACACTCAATATTTGGGTAAATAATGATTTCTGTTTTTCAAAGTTGCATAACACCAGCCATTCATTTAGTTGAATAATAATGACAGATTTTCCATGTGCTCCGTCGTTAAGCTACATTTCTCCTCATCTTTATTAATAACATGTTTTACACATTTCTTTGGCTTTACTTTGGAACTAAAAAAAATGGCTGCCATCATAATGGTATCTGTAAAAAAAGGTGTAAAATTTGTTTTTGAGTTTTTGAGTTGGCTGATTTAGACAACCGTTGGAACTACTATGTTGCCATCGAGACTTCACCAAATTTTTCAGAAATATGAAAATGATTCCAATTTAATGAAACTTCACAGAAACGATTGCATTTGTAGATGTGGCATTTGACATTATAATTTCTAAAATGGTCCTTCCAATGGTAACAGTGCAAAAAGAGGTCAATCACTCAAAAACCTTAAGGATGTACTTAGGTGAGGTTTTGGAATTTGTGTCAAATGTTCGAACTCCTTGGTGTTTTCCATACAATACCAGGTAAAATATTTTGCCCCGTAACACCCATTTATTTTTTCATATGAGTCTTACTAGCTTATGAAAGGTCATTTACCAAAATTTTAGAAGATTCTTATTTTTCTTTCTTTTGTTTTGATACCCAAATAATACCAAGGATAAATTAAGGTAAAAGTCCGAGTCAGCTCTCTAGCCATATTTTAAATCTCAAATATCTCGAAAAGGAGTTCCATGATCTATGAATATATTTACCTTATTTCTATCCTTAATTGATGCCCTTCCAGCTTAAAGTATCAACTTTAAGTTCTTAATTTATCAATTTTCACCTAACCTCATCTAAGTAAATCCTTAAAGTAGCATTTACTTTCTTAAAATGGTATATCAAATCCATTGAAATTGTACTAATTTTATGAACATTTCATTCTGTTTTATACTTTTATGCGTTTTATTAAAAATTTTACATTTTTGTCAGTCATTTCTAAGACGGCATGACAAAAAAAAGACAATTCATAAAATGCTTTAATTGCACAGGCATTTTGGAAAATGTATTAACTTCGAAATTGGCTGTAGATATAGAGACATATTTTTCATCTAAACCAGATAAATAACCTCATGAATAATGGCCATGTGTATAATTATATCGCCTACAATAGGAACCCAAACTTAATAACAATGTATCCAGGCATTGTTGCCAAGAACGTTTATAACCTTTATAATACGAGAAATATTTTGCTTATTCATTTAATTTTCTTGACAAACAAGTATCATCTTTTCATTTGAAAATGTTTCGGAAGAATGACAAATTGATTCCACATAATTTTAATAAACCGCACTGTTTAATGAACGGAAATTTAATTTGTAATTAAATGAAATTGTATAAGTTACAGTCAATTTGCATGAACATTAATTCAACACAAAACACATTTGTGAATACGAATGAATTGATTTACCTCGATTTTAAATATTAATCATTTATTGCAATTCATATTTTCAGTTTGAGAATGCAATCATCTTAAAAATTGGTCGACTGTCACAATACACATCTGCACAAATCCCTATCTATGCTAGACAAATGTTCAGTTTTTACACAACACATACATTTTTCAATTAAAAGCTTAGGCCGTTAGTTTTCTCGTTTGAATTGTTTTACATTGTCTTATCGATGCCATTTTTAGCTGACTATGTAGTATGAGCTTTGCTCATTGTTGAAGGCCGAACGGTGACCTATAGTTGATAATGTTTGTGTCATTTTGGTCTGTTGTGGATAGTTGTCTCATTGGCGATCATACCACATCTTCTTTTCTATAGGTCCTAAGATTTAAAATTTTAAGTTACTCTGTATAAGAATTGATTTAAAATGTTTTCTGTAGAAAAAAATATTCAGCCCATCAAAAGAAAGTAATTAAAAAAAAATATATATGCATTCTCTAGTTTGGGAGAAAATCCATTTAATACCATCAGAAGGTAAATAGTATTTCAGGATTGTCTGTATTGTGCTTATTATTGGCCTAGGTCGCTTATTAACTGACACTTTTTTGTATTGCAATGGGAGACAACTCTTAAAAAATTACGTATTTTCCTTGGTGCTTTCTAAAATAGATAATAGAGCAAATTGTTTTTATCTTATAATAAATAAGTCTCTGAATTAGGAGATTGAAATGTGCAAATTTGTTTTATTCAATACTAGTAAATATGCTGCAAGACATAAATGTCTTCTTCAAATAGAAAATATTCACTCTTTACCGTTGCTTAATGTATACGTGATGTATTTACTCAAATATGTGTCATATTCTTAATTGTGCCATATATGTAACAAATCAATATCCTTTCTTTTTTTCTTAAATATTTGTTATTTTTAACAAGTCTTGCTCGGTCCGACGTGTTGTCTAAAGGACGTTGCGGATATAAAACGATTGCGTAGAGGGATAAAAGCTGGATTATCCCATCCGAAAGATATTTTATATCAAGTAAGAGAGAAAAGGACAAAGGTACAATTTTTTACAGAATGGTTAAATAGTTGTTGTTTTTATATTTTTTAATTTTTTTTTAGTAAACAGGGAATTGAAATATATATATATATATATAGTTTACATATTTAGAAATAAAGATAATCACAGAAAATGTTTGGGGAAACAATTGCTGCTTAGGAAATAAAAGTTTTGAAGCTGAGTACGTTTGCTTGAGACATTCATTATTTCCAGTAAATTTTTTTATGAAAACTGTTCTCTTTTATCACACCCATATATAGGCATATATAAGTCCTGTATCTTTTAAAACATTTAAGTTTATCTATATGTTGTGGAACTAAGTGTTTCGTCCATTTCACTGAATGAGTACATATTTTTGTGTAGATGCCAGCTTAAGCTTGTTTTTCGGGTGCGATATTTTCGCGTTGTGTAAAAGACATATTGATGGCCTTTGGTATTTTTTCTGATATTTGTTTTGGTTGTTGTCTCTTTCACACGTTTCCCATTTCGATTCTTAATTTCTCATAAACTGTCTGCGATGCAACAATGCCGTAAAAATGTCCTAAACAAACTACTAGTACCACTTGACGCGCAGTTTCTGAATTCCTGCACCTTAATGTCAATCTTATCAAACAAAGACACTGATAAGAATAAACAACCGGTCACATATTTCAGTGTCTTTTACGTTACGGAAGCGAGATCCGAGGAGAGGACGCAGATTTTATGCTGGACATAGATTTGACTATTTATATATACATATAGAAACAATTTTATATCGTAATATAAACCGAAGTAAAACAAATATGTTGTGGAAATCGACTTATTTTTGAGATAAGTAGATTCTCAAACTGAAAATATGAATTGTAATAAATAATGGATATAAATATTGATGGAAGTCGATTCAAGTGTATTTTCAGGTGTGTTTTTTAAATTTTTTCCATGTTTATAGCCTATTGACTATTACCTTTTAAAATGTCATTTTATTACAAATACAAGCAATTTGCCATAGGAAAAAATTAAAACAGTGCCGTCTATTGACATTATTTGGAACCTATATTCCATTCTTCTGAAACATTTTCAAATGAAAAGACATGCTTGTGACAATAAGCATGAAAAACAAATTAAGTTCTACTTTTCATTGTTATATATTGGTTATAAACCTACCAGGCGACAATGGGGATAATGTTATCACCAAACATAACGAGTTCATGTTGTAGACGTCAACAATATACATGTCCGTTAAATATAGCAGGCATGACAATGGGGAACATTATTGCTCAAACGACCGATAAGGGTCTATGCTGCTTGCCTGTATTCGTATTTATTTTTAATTATTGGAACGTAGGCAAATGGTGAAGTTGACATCATCCCTTCGTAAATTTTACGGACGCCATCACGAGTTGGTTGACCGTTATGGAATAACCGTTTCACAAATGATATCGGATATGTTCCTTACGTCGTAACTACAATCCCCTTCCCTTTCATGAATTTGACCTACCGAATTAGACTTTTTACAGGATTTGTAATCACATAAGCAACACGACGGGTGCCGCATGTGGAGCAGGATCTGCTGACCCTTCCGGAGCACCTGAGATCACCCCTAGTTTTTGGTGGGGTTCGTGTTGTTTATTCTTTAGTTTTCCATGTTGTGTCATGTGTACTATTGTTTTTCTGTTTGTCTTTTTCATTTTTAGCCATGGCGTTGTCAGTTTGTTTTAGATTTACGAGTTTGACTGTCCCTTTGGTATCTTTGGTCCCTCTTTTAAAGGATATTGCTAACCTCTTATCTTTCTTTCTAAGAAGTTCCTGTATGAAGTCAGCCTCAAAGAAATCAAGAAATAAGTCGGCTAATAGAGGGGCACAGTTTGTTCCCATTGGAATGCTGACAGTCTGTTGAAAAACACGTCCTCCGAACGTAACAAATATGTTGTCAATCAAGAAATCAAGCATATTGATAATATCAGTTTCAGAGAATTTTTTGTTTGAATCAGAGTGGTCCTTTACAAAGTAGGATTCATTCTCCCTAAGACAAGATACTTGTATCTACGTTGGTCATTCTTTTTTATGAAGCAAAGCAATACAAACTCTTTTAATTTTTCTTTTAGTTTGTAATGTGGAATACTTGTGTAAAGAGAAGAAAAATCAAATGTTTTAATACTGTTACAAGATGAAAGAGAGTTAGATTGTATGTACTCTAAAAGATCTTTGGAATTTTTAAGTATCCACATCTGATTCACGCCACCTCTAGAATAGGCAGTCTCACAATAACTCTGAAGCCCGTCTTTGATTGCTGATAAAATATATGTTAATAATTTAGAAAGAGGTTTCGTGGAGCACTTGGAAGACCCAGCAATATACCGCTGTTTGTAAGGACACTTATGAAGTTTAGCTATCCAATACAGTGATGGAAGATCTAGTTCTTCATCTTTGGTTGAAATTTTGAAGGAACAAAGAACAGACCTATGATTATCCAGAATTTCCTCTTTGGTAAGTGTCGTAAGGTTATATGTTGAGTTTCCAAGCGAATTGTCGATACCTAATTTGTTTATCAAGCAGTTTATGTAATGACTTTTACACACAAAAACGATGTTATTTGGGGCTTTGTCTGCGGGGACAACAACATATTTGTCATGGAGGTCGGATAGATGTTTTGCAACATTTTGGTCTTTAAAGATTGACGTAGCATTGGCATTGATGGACCCATTCAGTTTCTTAATTCTGATTTGTATCAACGACCTCACTGCCTTACTCCATTCAGAAAGAGTGTCTTCGTCTTCTTTCTCACGCTTAACCCATTGCCTGGCATAATCCTCGACTGAATCCTTCAAAATTTTGAAGTTGTATTACCAATTGATGGATTTAGGCTCACGATATTTCGGACCTTTCGATAAAACATTTCGTAGAGTATTGTTATTAACAATGTTGAGGTCACCGGTAATAACGTGGCCAGCAGGATTATATGTGAATAGGGAATTAGCACAAGTACAATCGGGAGGTTTAGACTTGAAGTCGTCAATATCGAGATCCTGCAAAACGTGTTTGTAATTGAAAATTTTTAGATGCAATAGGTTTGGTATAGGTATAAGAAATGATTGGTACAGACTGGTCTTCGAAACAAGGAGGTATTTTCGATTGAACTAATTTATGATGAAGGATATTGCCTAAGTTGACGCCATCGAGACCTTTGTTGGCAAAGAAAAGATTAAGGAAAGATCTTTTCTCTTTTTCATCTTTTCCAATGCGGACTGGCTTGAAAAGTATGTGGCTTGCAATATCCGAAATTATAGCTTCAAGCTGATCATGTTTGCTTATTTAAGTTTAATGTTATAGTTGTTCAGAAGTCGTCCGACAGTTTGATGTTTATCTAGGGGTAGATCTAGACATTTTGCCAAAAAAAACCCACATGAAATTATTAAATGTGTTGTTTTCATTTTTTACATCACTGGGTCGATACCTCTGATGGTAGACTATCAGTCCCCGATGGTATCATCAGCTCAGAGTCAGCACTTCGGTACTTACATGATTTAACTAACTTTTCTAAATTGTCCATTTATAAATTTTAGGTTTCAACTCCCTCAGGCAAAGTTGACTTTAGATGAATTTGGCTATTTATTTTAGGTATTTTTGACTTATACCTCTTTAACGGTTTCGGTTCCTCATATCCCTCGGATTTCCAATGTTTGGCAATGGGCGTTCCTGATGATGGTAAATGCAAAAATGCGCTTAAAACGCATGAAATTATTAAACGTGTTGTTTTCAATTTTTTTTTTAAATTTTGCAATTCAGATTTTCTATACTAATAGCGGGTTTAAAGCTTATTGACAAAAATTTCATTTTACTCCTATGTACTTTCTTTTACTGAGTCATGTCTGCCATTTGGAAGGGTCATCGGACACATTTAAAAAAAGATACTCTTATGATGATTGTGGACAGATGTTTCACATCAAGTGATAAGACAATCTTACTTTGTCCTTTTGACCAAATGATCTCAAAATGTCTTTACCCCTTTTTTCTGAAATAATACAAAAGAATCTTTGACTTTCAAAATGAAGACGAGGGTTACCGGTGTTGATATGCCGGTTAATATATTGAAGTGCCCAAAATTCTCATACGAAAGAAGGCCATTTTCAGTGTATATAAAGTGCGAATCCAGCTAGTTCATTTTCACTGTCATTTGCGGGTATGTCTATTGTAGAATAAAGGATTATGGCAAAACTGTATTTGTTTACGTTTTGAAAATACCAAATTGATTGATTTGAAGGAAAGTTTTTACATAATTTTATTGTGAAATGTCTTTATTATGTACACACAGCATCAAAGTTCAAATAAGTGTTATAAAAGCAACATAGTATAGCATATCGATTATTGATAGCGATCCATTTTAACTATAGATGCGATGAATTATCACTGTTAGTGCAGTCATTTCTGATGTGGAATTTTCGAAGATGCGAGAAATTTTTATTGTAGAGTTATATGATAAATGCACTTGAAACAAATGATAAAACTTAGTTGATGACTTTAGAATTTATGATAAATGTATTTTCAAATTGAAATACAAACTCCTCATTCATTCTTTATCAAATATATAGCTTTTCAAACTTGTAACACAAACGCTTCTTAAAATGTCATATTGTATTCTTCAAATTACGTTTTTCCTTGATTTAAAAAAAGAATTAAAAGATATTTCTGTATTTTTTTTTAAGTCAAAGACTGATATGGCGGAGTTTAAGTGCAGTCTGTGTAAAATAGAGACAAGTACATTTGAGGACGTTATCTTCCACGCAATAAATACACTTGCGAACTGAGAAATATGCATCTTGAAACGCAATATTGACAGAAAAGCTTATAAAAGATTAATTTTCCCAGTTGTATCCTCAACTGCTTCAATTTCCATATTCTGAAAAAAACATAGTTTTGGTAGAATAAATGTTCTTGACTCGATTGTTGCTTGCATGATTTTTACTGTATAAACGGTATGTGACATAAATTATCCACAGTCATTAAAACATAAAATGTAAGGTGTGTAGGCGAACTTTTGTGTTTGCATTGGTACGTGAAGTAGAGCACCCTTGATACAAAAAAATATTATCCGTAATGGACAGCTCGATATCAGAGGAGGATTTAGGGGACAGGAGGTTGCCCCCTTTTTGGGAAAACATTTGGTTACTTTTATATTGAATCACGTGAGCGGGCCCCCTCTTAGGCAGTCATTGGACCCCTACTTATAAAAATTTCTAGATTCGCGAGTGGATACTACCACAGAGGTCAAACAATGCACATTTGGGTAATTGTACACGACATGCATGCTAAAATTCATGTTTGATGATAATAGACCGTTTAGACCTCTATGAGGGCTATTACGGTAACTTTGTAAAAAAATCTCCAAACTGGATGCAAGGTTAGATTCAGCATGTCAAAGAACCCCAAATATCCATAAGGTCTTTTGACCATAAATTTGGAGACCACAAACTTGAAAAAGGGACCAAAATATAAAAATGCATGCATGAGATATATTTGTTATTGAAGGCATGACTGTAACAATAGGATGAAGATAAAAAAAAAAAATCTTATTCTGAGGTCTCATTGGAGGGGGGGGGGCTGATCCCTAATTCCGCTTACTGCGTTGTCAGATTCCCGTTTCCCGCTTATACTATGCAGTTCTCATTTTTTGAAATTTTCCGTGTCCCGCTATACTTTATTTCTCGTTTTCACGACACAATCATTTGACTTTCACGTGTCACGCTTACAAAAAAATCGGCTTACCCCAACGCGGATCATTATTCTACTCTTTTCTGACTCATACATTTCTGGCCCATTATAAATATATGAAAAAGTGTGTTTTTTATCCTTTTTTATCCCGTCTCATTCAGTTTGAGCAACAGATAGATAAGATGTCATATGTGACAATGAGACAACTCGCCATCCGAGTCACAATTTATAAAAGTATACTTTTATACGTCAAAATACGGTCTTCAACATTGAGTCTTAACTCACACCGAACAGTAAGTTATAAAGTGCCCCAGTGTAAAACCTTTAAACGGGAAAACAGTCGATTCAATCTATATCAAGATGTACGTAATTAGTAATGAAGTGTCATGGAAATGGATAAAAAAAACAAGGATATGGAAATGGATAAAAAAAACAAGGATAAAGATCCCTAAACGATTTATGAGAAATTTAATGGAATACATTTGAAATAAATGTTTTTTCTAATGAACTTATTTAAAGTGTTTTACAACCAAACTTTCCTCCGTAAGTTAAATTTGATCAAATCCGTCTCTTTCTCTATCTATTGTTTAAGCAAGTCGGCTAAATAAAGGCTTCACAGCTAATTTCCTAATGCTTTGCTAACTTGCTTGCTTAGTTTGTATAATTGTTTATTCAAACTTTGTGAATAAGATTGACAGCTTTAAACAATATGTATCGGCATAGTTTAACCTGTATTTATATGATTATTACAATTGAATTAAATTGGGTGTTATCATAATGATTGTACAAAAAAAAACAACCCCAAAGCAAGCACGCTAACTAAAGTCTTGCTTTACATGCTTAAAAAATTACGCT
This sequence comes from Mytilus trossulus, assembly GCF_036588685.1. Taxonomy (NCBI): domain Eukaryota; kingdom Metazoa; phylum Mollusca; class Bivalvia; order Mytilida; family Mytilidae; genus Mytilus; species Mytilus trossulus. Next base: position 4,774,956 of record NC_086378.1, read on the forward strand.
GTAATAGATAAAAAAAAAAAAATATATCATACAGTGAAAATGTGCCGCATATACAATAAAAATGAATCGCTCTACAGTGAAAATGAAAGAATAGTATCATTATTCGACAGTAAACATGACTCGCATAAAGAAAGCATCATAGTGGAATTCAGTTCAATATGAAGAAACTGAATGACAAAACCTATTCTACGTTTTACAACTTTAATAATTGTGTTGAAATGAATATTTTTTCTGCAACAACATCTTACCTGTTAGTTATAAAACACCTGCACGATCTGTTCGTGAAATGTCCTAAATATTCACCTATTTTGGTATATATTTCACAGCTATTAGGATTTAGGTGAGAAAAAAACCCCGTTCGCATCTCTTACTTTGTTGTATTAGTATTATGTGTTTCATAACATATACTTTTTAACTAATTTTCTTCATTTTCTTCAAAAATTAAAAAAAGTCGTCTGTTTATTTATCATTCTACATCAAAAATTTCTGGCATAAACAGTAAAAATGATATTTTAGGATCCACACTTTACATACACTGATTTTGTGTTGGCTTTTGTCAATTTCAAATTTATAGCATCACATTCTACTATTCAAAGTTTATTTGTAGAAGTCTTTTATGTAACTGATTTCTTTAAGTGACATAACATCAGTTTGGCCCAATTAAAATCGCCGTTGATCTCAGGTTAGTTATTTTTACTACTTCTGTTTTCAGGTATGCAACAATAAATCAATTAACTTTGCAATATCCTTCCTTTGAGACAATTTGTACGCATAGATTTCCAATAGCAATTATTTTATTGAATAGTTGAAGAATGATGTAATTGATTAAAGACAAAAACTAAAGTGAAAAGGAACATCTGAGTTTGCAATGTCACTTATATCAATATAAAACAATAGTTTATTATTTTGAAAACGTGTTTTCTTAAAGTTACATGTAGATGGTCCAATAAACACCTTTGATGATCGTTGATGTGTTGGTATCAAGATTAAATCACGTCATAACTTAACTTTTGACTTAACGTATGCACCATTTAATTTTTTTTACTTTGCAATATCCTTCAACCGAGACAATTGATAGCTTATAACCGAAAGCAATTATCTTATTAAATATTCATTGAATGCTGTCATAATTGATATTAATTGCAAAATATGTAAACTACGAACAAGTAAGGGAAAAGAAACATCTTTGTTTGCTATGTTCCATGAATAAAGGCAACAGTAGTATACCGCTATTCAAAATTCATAAATCCATGGACAAAAACCAAAATCGGGGTAACAAACCAAAACCGAGGGAAACGCATTAAATATAAGAGAAGAACAACGACACAACACCGAAACGCAACACACACAGAAACGGACCAAGCATCAGACAAAACACCATGTTAGTATTACATTCGTTTAAATAACTTTACAAAACAATTCACGCGTTATCCATCTCAAGCTCAGGTGTGAAATTGAAGTTCACTTGAATACGGATTCAATGAGGTCGAATTATTTACTTGCAAGTGAATAATTCATAATCGATATTCTTTTTACAAAATTGAACCATACTAGCTGCTAAAAAATACTTGTTATTGCATTATTTGCATTTCATTATTGCTTGAGCAAAAAAAGAGATTTTAGATTTTGTTTATACATTTAGTAACTATTCGGCACTAGCTTCGAGATGTATAAGATGTTTAAGATAACCTAATTCCCCGAATTTAAGAACTCACGAACATATTTCTTTTGCTCAAAGCAGGAAATCGGTACCTCCGAGCAAAATTACTTTAACAGTTTGTTTTTCTTTCATATTTTATGATGGCATAATACTGCATCCAATAACAATGTCGAGGTTATGCGATCCCCACATTGACCGTGAATTTTTAATAGGCTATCATATTAAAGTTTTTCGGCTATGTCCGAGATAAAAGAATATGCAGTTAAAGAAGGTACCAAGATTATAATTTACTACGCCAAACGCGCGTTTAGTCTTCATAAGACTCACCAGTGACGCTCATATTAAAATATTAATGAAGCCAAACTAGTACAAAGTTGAAGAGCATTGAGGATCAATAATTCCAAAAAATGTGCCAAATTCGGCTGGGGTAATCTTTGTCTATGATACGAAAATCCTTAGTTTTTCAAAAAAATTCAAAGTGTTGTAAACAGGAATTTATAATAGTTACCACAGGTACCAGGTTTATTGATATTCATGTCAACACCGAGGTGTTGACTACTGGGCTGGTGAAACCCTCGGGGACGAAATGGCCATCAGCAGCAGCGAAAAAGTTCTTCCGCGCTTCATAAAATGTGTTCGGGTGAACACTTTTATATGTCCTAAGAACTAAAACGACTATCATTCAATGCTAGGGTTAATCAAGTAGTTTATATTCTATTTCGAGAGGGATACAAAGGAAAGAGGCAGGTTAAAAAAAGGAGAAAAGCTTAATAATAACAGTGTAATAACTATTCGATATAGGGAAAACAAACTATTTTTCTTCATTTTCTAAACGAAAAAAGCATATACTGATTTCTTTAAGAAAGCAAACAAAATAACAAATAATTAATTCTCTGCCTGATGATCTAATCTGTTATTTTAAGTCAATTGTATCTGCATGTGTTTTCTGATGTTCTCTGCATTTGGACATACTTTTCACAGTATCTCTCAGTTTTTCACTCATGGCTATATAGATAAGAAGGTTTGAAGTTATTAATTTACGTTTTTTGATTATGGTAAGTCTGCCAATTGATATTTTATCGTATGTTTTTCTATGGTGTGATGTTATGCTATAATTTCAGAAAAAGGGAGAAGATTTGGATCCATTAAAACGTTTAATCCCGCTGCAAATGTTTGCACCTTTCCTATGTCAGAAATCTGATATACAGCAGTTGTCGTTTGTTTATTTAATATATACGTGTCTCTCGTTTCTCGTTTTTTATATAGATTAGACCGTTGGTTTTCCCGTTTGAATGGTTTTACACTAGTAATTTTGGGGCCCTTTATAGCTTGTTATTCGGTATGAGCCAAGACTCCGTGTTGAAGGCCGTACATTGACCTATAATGGTTTACTTTTTTGAATTGTTATTTGAATGGAGAGTTGTCTCATCGGCAATCACACCACATCTTCCTATATCTAGCGCCCCGAGATAGGTAGATGGCTATTGTTATAATATTGTTCGTTTCTGTGTGTGTTGCATTTTAACGTTGAGTCGTTTGTGTTTTCTCTTATTTTTGAGATATTGAGATAAGACGTGGCACGGTACTTGTCTATCCCAAATTCATGTATTTGGTTTTGATGTTATATTTGTTATTCTCGTGGTGTTTTGTCTGTTGCTTGGTCCGTTTCTGTGTGTGTTGCGTTTCGGTATTGTGTCGTTGTTCTCCTCTTATATTTAATGCGTTTCCCTCGGTTTTAGTTTGTTACCCCGATTTTTTTTTTGTCCATGGATTTATGAGTTTTGAACAGCGGTATACTACTGTTGCCTTTATTTATCATGCATACAGTTGATGAAACTCGGTCGTCAGTTTCTGTATAGCAACATTCTGCATGCTCGAGTTGGATCTATTTTGCTTTTCTAATTTCGATTTATTCTGCGTGTCCAAATTGAATTCATATTCATATGTACAGAATAAAGATAAGTAAGCATAAATACTGGGTTCTTCTGCGAGAAAAAAAATATGTATGTTTTGCAAATGTTCAGTTTTCATATAACCCATCGATTTTTCAATCAAAGTCTAGGTCCTAACATTCAATTTCTCTTAAAAAAAATATGTATTTTCACTGATGCTTTCTAAAATAGATAAAAGGGAAAATTGTTATTGTTTTTGTCTAATAGTAAATTAGTCTCTGAATTAGGAGAATGAAACGTGCAAATTAGTTTTATTCAATACTAAGTAAAATATGATACAGTGACATAAATGTCTTCATCAAATGGAAAAAAAAATCTTTACCGTTGCTTTGTGTATGCGTATTACCTCAAATATGTGTCATATTCTTTATTGTGCCATATATGTAACAAATAAATATCCTTTCTTTTCTTTTCTTAAATCTTTGTTTCTTTTAACAAGTCTAGCTCTGTCCTAGGTGTTGTCCAAATGACATTGTGGATATAAAATGATTACGTAGAGGGATAAAAGTGGAGATATATTGTCCCACATGATGGATATATTGTATCAAGTAAGAGAAAAAAGGATAAAGGTATTATTTTTGACACAATGTTAAAACAGTTCTTGTCGTTATATTTCTTCGATTACTTGAGTCAGGACAGAAATAAAAAAAAACAAACATGTATTATAATAAATAGTATTAAAATTCCAAAAATAACCAAAGAAAATGTTTGGGCAAAAAATAACTAGCTTACACCTAAAGAAAAATAAAACTATCAAAAGGCAGCACAAGATATGAAAGTGTTGATAATTGCTTGAGAAGTTCATTATTCCTAATAGCAAGTTTATACAACTGTTCCTTTTTTTTGAGGATACTACTGAAACTAGAAGGACTGCTTCATACCTTGATCTTTTCCTAATAGATGGACGACTTCACACGAAAATCTATGATAAACGGGACGATTTCAACTTCCCAATTATCAATTTCCCATTTCTTAGCAGTAACATACCCTCTGCCCCTTCGTATGGTGTTTACATATCACAATTGATACGTTATTCACGTGCTTGTTCACACTATACGGACTTCATATACAGGAGTGTGCTCCTTACGCAGAAACTACTCCAACAAAGTTATGAGGAGGACCGATTAAAATTGACACTTCGTAAATTTTATGGACACCATCACGAATTGGTGGATCCATATGATGTCTCTTTAACCAAACTAGCTAAGGACATTTTTACCACATGGTAGATTGTGGTTTGTCATTATGTCGTCTTATCTTTTAATTACCAAACGTGACTTATTCCCGATTGTGACTGTTTTGCTGTATGTGAATTCGTATTACTATAAGACGTGTTTCTGTACTTGTTTATCCCAAATTCATGTATTTAGTTTATATGTTTAATGTTATATTTGTAATTCTCATCTTCTCATTTTGTCAAATGTGTTGACGTCTTTTTATTATATTTAGGTGTTACGGATAGAAAAATTAATCACCGCCTTTATTAATTATATTTAATTTTGTACGATTAATTACGTTTGAAGTTGGATTCATAACAAACTGGACATATATATATATTACAGTTAATTGCTATTATTAAGTATTGCAATATGCATTTTGTTTTAATGAATTATCAGTATTTAGTTTTAATATAATCTTAAAGCAATCCTAATTCTAGCTCACTTTTAAATTATAGTTTTTCATAGTTATCAAAAGTACCAGGATTCATGTGTGACGTCATGCTGTTTCTAAATTTTATAAATTCAAATGTAGCATAACGTTTGCCTTTTCGCCATCGTATGTGACGTCATTTTTTTAATTGCGTTAACGTCTGGGCTGATTCTGGTGTGTCTATGCTGTATTGAACTTGGCATCATGTATTCGGGTTTAGTTTTCTGTAATAAGTTAATACTTTAGTTTCATTATGAATATATCTTTCACATTCATTTGTTAAAATTTACTGTTTGCAATAGCATGAATCGTTCTATATAATAGTGTTCTTATCCCGGGCATAATACAATGCCGTATTTAGCAAAACCTTTTCAACTTTTGATCTTCAGTGCTGTACAACTTTGTACTTTTTTCACTTTCGATCTTGTATATCTGGGCGTTATGTATTCGTGTTTAGTTTTCTGTAATTAGTTTTTACTTCAGTTTCATTATGTATATCTCTTTCATATTCATTTGTTAAAATTTACTGTTTGCAATAGTGTGAATTGTTTTATATAATATGAATGTTCTTATCCTGGGCATACAAACAATGCCGTATTTGGCAAAACCTTTTCAACTTTTGATCTTCAGTGCTGTACAATTTTGTATTTTTTTCGTCACTGGTGAGTCTCGTGTGGACTAGACGCGTTTTTGGCGTATTGAATTTCAAACCTGATGCTTTTTGTTATCTATTAATCATGCTTTTCTTTGTCTAATGTGTTCTGCTTTTTATTTGTATTGTAGTCCTGTAATTTTTTGTTTTCATTTCAATGTTATATTTAACTGTGCCATTAAAGTGCGAGGTTTGGCAAGCCTTAAAACCAGGTTCAACCCACCACTTTTATTCCCCTTTAAAAGTGTCCTGTACCAAGTCAGGAAGATGGCCATTGTTATAATATTGTTCGTTTCTGTTTTCTCTTATTTTTGAGATAAGACGTGGCACGGTACTTGTCTATCCCATATTCATGTATTTGGTTTTGTTGTTATGTTTGTTATTCTCGTGGTGTATTGTCTGTTGCTTGGTCCGTTTCTGTGTGCTGTTGCGTTTCGGTGTTGTGTCGTTGTTCTCCTCTTATATTTAATGCGTTTCCCTCAGTTTTGGTTTGTTGCCCCGATTTTGTTTTTTGTCCATGGATTTATGAGTTTTGAACAGCGGTATACTACTGTTGCCTTTATTTTTGGCATGCACGTAGTAAGGCCTTTGTAAGTCTTGTATGTTTTTTTTTCAATTTCAGTTTATTTATATGTTTTGGAGTTTCTTGTGACGCCTATTTGCACTTACCGAGTACACAGTTTGGTATATATAGTCCAGCTCAAGCTCGCCTAAGGGTGCGAGATTTTCTCGCTGATTTGAAGACCAATTGTAAGCCTCCGGCTGTTTTCACTCTTTCAGACTTTGGTCTGTGTTCTGCTTTATCATTCTTTGGTCTGGTTTTGTCTCTTTGATACATTTCCCATTTCCATTCTGAATTTTACATAATCTGTCATCGTTGCAACACTGCCGTAGAAATATCACAAACAAATTACCACTTAACGCGCAATTCCTGAATTCCTGCAATTTACGAAAACAGATATTTTAAGTGCCACACGTACAAGGCTAAAATTGTCATTGTCTATCTTATAAAATAAAGACACTGATCAGAACAAATCAAGGGTCTAATATGTCAGTGTCTTTTACGTTAAGGTAGCACTCCACAGTTAGAAAATAGAATAACAAAAACAAAATGTTTTATCATCTTCTATTCCTGGCTTTCTAATACATTAACCTAACTTTTTGTGTCATACATTTGCATATGTATGTAATCAGTATCTTCAATAGATTTGCTTTTCAAAAATTTAAAGTGTGAAATATAATTCCTTTCATTCTGCGGCAACATTCTGTATTTATTTACCATAAAATATTGCAAAAATGTGACTGAAAATGTCACTTATAGCCCCTAAGTTTGAATCAAACTAGAATTTCTATGCCTTTGAGTGATCAAATGAAAAATGGGTGTCTCTCGCCCCATTTTTTTTCGTAAAATTTTCAAAAAGTTGGAAAAAAACATTACAATAACTGCCGGACCAAGGTTCGTATGGATATGCAAATACGGGCTGTCATACAGAAAACAGCCGATATTCAGTTACCCAAAAATGAATTTAATTGCACACTAGCTCTCATATTTGAAAAATCCACAGGGGCCAAAATGCAAAACTAAACATCTAACTGTAGATTGATACCTGAGGAAGACAGGCCGCAGATTTGAGCTGACCACAGATTTGACTACAAATATTCACATATAGGAACAATTTTATATCGTTATTTTAAACGAAGTGAAACAGATATGTGTTGTGGCAAGCCAATGGACTTATTTCTGAGATAAGTAAATTCTGAAACTGAAAATATGAATTGTAATACATAATTGATATAGATATTGATGAAAGTCAATTCAATTATATTTCTAGGTGTGTTTTCTTGGATTTTTTTTGGATTCTAGCGTCACTGATGAGTCTTTTGTAGACGAAACGCGCGTCTGGCGTATATTAAAAAGTTAGTCCTGGACTTGAAGGCATAAAACTTTGCTCAGTGCTCTGAGCACAAAAATCATGCTCGATTTTGATTGGTTGATTTTCGAGTCTGAGTACAAAACTCGTGCTCGAAAATTTTATGACCGTCAGGCTTTGTATCTTAATGAGTTTACTGTTTATTTAGAACCAATGGGTCGAAACCACTGCTGGTTGAGATTTATTTCCCCGAGGGTATCAGAAGCCCAGTAGTCCGCACTTTTTGTGCTGACATGAATTGTCATTGATATAGTTATATCTATAAATTTACTGTTCACAAAATATTTTTTGAAATACTAAGGCTTTTCTACCTCAGGCATAGATTACCTTAGCTGAAGTTGGCAAAACCTTTAGGAATTTTGGTCATCAATGCTCTTCAACTTTGTACTTTATTTGGCCTTTTTAACTTTTTTTATTCGCGCGTCACTGATAAGTCTTTTGTAGACGAAACGCGTGTCTTGCATATATTTGAAATTTAGTCCTGGTATCTATGATGAGTTTATGATTTTTTTATGTTTATAGCCTATGGCTTATTACATTTTAAAATTTTATTTTTATTTTATTACAAAAACGAAAGATTTTCCAATAGGGAAAAATTAAATCTCCGTTTGAAACAGTGCGGTCTTTTAACATTATAAGGAACCTGTATCCCATTTTTGCGAAACATTTCCAACTGAAAAGATGATACATGCTTGTCACGATAAACATGAATAATAAATTTAGTTATTCTTTTTTTTGTCATAGTCATATAACTGTTATAAGCATACACTGAGGATAACGTTATCAACAAAATATAACGTCTACAAACATCTCGAAACTTAGTTCACATGATCCCCAGGATATGATCTTTCTAAAGTTGATGCCAAATTAGAGAATGGGGCACCGTGTACCATTGACACATTATTGTTTATCATTGAATCGTAAGCAAAGAACACACATACCCTCATTAAAGGAAAGTACAAACTCTGCAATAGATCTATATGCGGTATTATATACATCAAATGTATCTGCTAATTTTGCTAAATGTTTTCTTCAGACGGAAAACAAAATAAGTCATTAAGGTTTTAAGATATAAACATATAAATCTATTTTTTAAACTTTCCAAGACATGTAATATACCTTATTAAATATTTTCTAAAGTCAATTTGATATCTTTTGTTTAAGTATAAATAATATTTTGAAAAGTACAAAAGATATCTTCTTTAATTTATAAGATATCTTTTGAAATTAAATGATTTTTTTACAAAGAAAATTAGGTAGATATCTTATAAAAAAATCATAGGAGATATATTATGGTTAATAACAGATATCTTATAACTTATATCAGTTATTTTTAAAAGTATGAAAGATATTTTTAGATTTTAAAAGACATTTATAAGAACTTAGAATTACTCGTTTTATAAAACATCTTATAAAAACTAGATTATACCATATCTCTTATATTTTATATTAGACCTCGTAAATAGTTTTAATCATATCTCTTATATGTTATATTAGACATCTAAATAGTTTATATGATATCTCTTATATGTTATATTAGACCTCTTAAATAGTTTATATGATATCTCTTATATGTCATATTAGACCTCTTAAATAGTTTATGTGATATCTCTTATATGTTATATTATACCTCTTAAATAGTTTATATGATATCTCATATATGTTATATTGGACCTCTCAGATAGTTTTTATGATATCTCTTATATGTTATATTAGACATCTTAAATAGTTTATATGATATCTCTTATATGTTATATTAGACCTCGTAAATAGTTTACATGATATCTCTAATATGTTATATTAGACCTCGTTAATAGTTTACATGATATCTCATATATGCTATATTAGACCTCGTAAATAATTTATATGATATCTCATAAGATAAGTTTCGTTTCCAAAGATAATGATCAAATTTGTGGGAAAACTAAGTATTATCATAAAATCACTGAAAAAAGGAAACCGGAAAATTGGAACAACAAAACCAAGGAGAAACATCGTGACAAGAATTTATCACAAAATCTCGGAATGTATAATGTTAACATTCGTTTCTTTTTCCTGTTTATAAATTTCAAGATATCATTTGATAAAATAATTATGGAGGCAAAAACCCGTAATTTGCTATCATTCAAATCAAAATCTAAGATAAGATGTAAAAAAAAAACATTTTTAAAGTAAAACTCATCATTAAAGAGTTTTTAGTCAAATTATCTAGACCTCTATGTGAAGATTCTGACATTTTTAACACTTTTTCAATTCAGAATTTCTACCTTATCAGAGGTTTTACGGTAAATGGAAAAAAAATTCATTTTATCCCTAAGCACTATTTTTAGCCACGTCGGCCATTTTGGATGGCGGGCAGGCTCATTTTGTAAAGTTGATATTTTCATGATGATTGTGGCCACAGGTTTCAGACAACGACGACGACCGAAAGACTAAAAGTGAGGAGAAAAGATTAGTTGGTCCTTTGTCCAAATGATCTGAAAATTACAAATTTCCTTTCTCTGGAATAACGCAAAAGAATCTGGACTGAATAAATACAGCGCCCTTATCAAAATGAAGACGAGCATGATACCAACGATGCGATTTGGAATTTTCATAGATTGTCAAAATAAATATTTATACATAGAAGTGGTATACTTACCAATGATTAATTTCAAATTAAATGGATGTAAATACGTTTTACTCTGCCACATTTTGGCACACGTCCAAAGTCAGGAACCGCTAGCCATTTTGGCCACGAGCATCACTAAATAGACATGTATTGTCGAAATGCGCATCTGGTGCAAGAAAATTGGTACCATTAATTTTATTATAGGTCTGTTAAAGTGATGACTGTGTGCATATTTTTTGTGCTTCATACAAAATGTGCTTCAGTCAACACTTGTATGCCCTTATAAAATACAGCTGGCATTCAATGCAAGGGCAAATCGGGTTATGTTTTAAATTCTATTTCGAGAGAGACACAATCAACAGAAGTAGGTTCAATAAAATGAAGAAAATTTTATAGTGACAGTTTGCTAACTATTCGATATAGGAAAACATCAACGACTTGAATAATCAAAACTTTCCATTATTTTCTAAAACTATAAAAGCTTATACAGGTTTCGTAAAAAGTCCACAATATAAAAAAAAATTAATTAACTCACTATCTGGTGATTTTAATCTGTTTTTTTAGTCGAGTGTATTTACATGTATTTCCTGATGTTCTCTGCATTTAAACATCATTTTTAAGGCATCTCTCAGTCTTTTACTCATGGCTATATAGATAAGAAAGTTTGAAGCACAGCCAATGATCATTGACAATTTTAGACTTTCAGTGAGAAGTTTTAAATGTTCCAAGTTATTGTTGATTTGTCCCCATATAATGTTCAATAAGTAGTTCATTCTTTCACTACTTGGTGAGGAAACGAGTTCCACGACAGCGTTATCAAGTTTCTCTGGTTTATGATCATAACATTGGATTAATTTTTCTAAATACGACATGTTTTTTGACACTATACTACAATATGAGATTAATGTAACATCATTAATGGACGGCTTGTACAATTTAATCCTTTCCTTTGCACGAGAAGTGTAAACCTCAACAAAGCCGTCAGTAGGACATTCATAGTACGTTTGTGTCAATCGATCTTTATAAATTTTATCGACTGCCAGCCACACGGCTTCTCCAGATTGTTCTTTGTCAAATGAAGACAATGTTTTTGTTTATAAAGTGGTGGCAGTACATTTGAATTAGAGAGGCATGGTTCCCCTAAGATATGACTCATGCTAGCATCAAAACATCCTGAATACAGTTGATGAAACGCGGTCGTCAGTCGCTATATTGAATATATGTGGAAGTGAGGACTCTTGTCATATTGGAGACCTGTAATTGAAAGGAGAACAATAAATTGTTTATAGCGTAAATAGTTTCTTTTGAGTGTTGTAGACTTTTCATTGCAATTGATTACCTCATCGTACATACTGATAGAAAATGCTCTTTAAAAACTCTGTAAGAAGACAAATATTGAGAAAGTGGAATAATTTAGTGTGACATAGTTATCAAATGTACCAGGATTATAATTCAATACGCCAGACGCGCGTTTCGTCTAGATAAGACTCATCAGTGACGTTCAGGTCAAAACAATTAAAAAGCCAAACATATACAAAGTTGAATAGCATTGAGGACCCAATATTCAAAAAAAGTTGTGCCAAATACGGCTAAGGTAATCTACTCTTTGGGGTAAGAAAATCCTTAGTTTTTCGAAAAAATTAAAGTTTTGTAAACAGAAAAGTTATAAAAATGACCAAATAATTGATATTCATGTCAAAACCTAAGTGCTGACTACTTGGCTGGTGATACCCTCTGGGACGAAACGTCATTAGCAGTGGCATCGACCCAGTGGTTTAAATAGTTATCAAAGGTACCAGGATTGTAATTTAATACGCCAGACGCGCGTTTCGTCTACAATAAGACTCATCAGTGACGCTCAGATCAAAACAGCTTAAAAGCCAAACAAATACACAGCTGAAAAACATTGCCACTTGATATTATTGTTGTTTACCGGAGTGATGTATATTGAATTATGAGGTGTCTTCATCGAGGTCCGCATTCAGCGGTCTGTTTGATTGTACATAAAATAGGAAAGAACGTTTTAATTTTCAGAGGGTGTTACCTCTGCTGAATGAAGGAGCAGCAATATGACATTACACGCTGATTTATGTCAATGATCAGATCAGAATATGGTGAGAACAAATTGCAATTAATATTGAAGTAATGTTTTGATTTCTGAAGATAATTATAAAAATTAAATTATAAAAAAATATGAATGAATGGGAATCATTGTTATGTGGCTGATGTTTTTCTCATTTTTTAAGGCCTTACATTGACATATAATTGCTAAAATTCACGCTATTCGGTCTTTGGGAGATGATTATGTCTCTGTAAAATCTACAACATCTCATTTCTTTGGAGTTCCCATTTTGTATATTTAACTTTTCCTTAACCACTTGTTACAACTATTGAAATATTCCCAACATCCTGTCCACATAATGCTATTTTGCTACTCCAACGTACATCCTCCCACTTAAAAACAAACAGATAAGCTCTTGTCTTGAATTTCGATCTAAATTATATTATTTTATGTATCTAAATCCACTTGACAACATGTTGTTCATACTGTACGCACGTACTCCATTTTGGATTAATATTGTGGTAGGGCCAATAATTTCATACCTTTCCATAGTGATGAACCTTATCATATTTTTTGCTTTATTTCATAAAAAGATATTGTCACCTACAACCATATTAATGCAAGGATTAGCTGTTGCTGACGGACTTACGGCTTTATGTACCTATGGATTTGAACCTTTTTTTAATTTGCATTATGAAGAGATAGGAAATGATACTTATATTATCAATAAAACAAAAGATGCACATATGGAAGAATTCAATAAGCTAGTTGGACTAAGGTTTCCGTACTGTTTGATGCATTACTGTCTTACAAACTTAGGAGACACATTCCACCTTGTGTCTATCTTGTTAACAGCGTGTCTTGGGTTACAGAAAATTCTGGCTGTAGCATGTCCAACATGGAGCAAAACAAGGATCAATAAACGAAAATCTTGCATTGTTTGCTGTATGTGTTTTATGTTTACTCTTGCCGTAAATGTGCCAAGATTATTCATAATTAAATTCACTCATGGGAAGGAAGAAGATGTTTGCTTAGTCTCCAAACCACAAGATACCATTCAGAAGTATATTCTATCATTCTTTCCAATCATGTTCTCAATTATTTTGGTTGTTGCAGTAACAACAATGCTTATATCAACATGCTATATTGTATATATACTATGCCGACGGAAACATGTACGCGGACATGCCACGTCTTCCAGAGCTGAAAAAAAATCTTGCATATTAATTGTGTGTGTCATGATATCATTTTTTCTCGCAGAAGTACCAAGGCTTTATGTTAACTTAACTCTATTCAGTACATATGAATTAAATTTGGACATGCAGAATAAATCCAATTTGGAAATGCTAAACAAATCCAACTCGAGAATGCAGAATGTTGCTATACAGAAACTGACGACCGAGTTTCATCAACTGTATTCAGCATGTCTCGATGTTAGCATGAGTCATATCTCAGGTGAGCCATGCTTCTCAAAGTTTAATGAACTGCCACCAGTTCATCAATACAAAATCACAAAATATGTGGATAAAGTATTGTCTTCATTATACAAACAATCGATAAAAGCTGCTCGGTTAGTAGTCAATACAATTTATAAAGATCGATTGAAACAAACGTACTATGCATATCTAAAAGACGACTTTGTTGATGTTTACACTTTCCAATTAAAGGAAACGGTTAAATTGTACAAACAGTCCATTAATAAAGTTACACTCATTGACTATTGCAGTGCAGTGACAAACAATCTGTCGTATGTAAAAAAATTAATCAAATGTTATCATCATAAAATGGAGAAATTTAGAAACTCATATGTGGTACTTGTTTCTTCGCCGTACAGTGAACCAATGAATTACATACTGAACATCATCTGGGGACATATTAACATGAACTTGGAAGATTTGAAACTTCTCATCGAAATTCTAAAATTGTCAATGATCATTGGCTGTGCTTCAAACTTTCTTATCTATATAGCCATGAGTGAAAAACTGAGAGATGCCGTGAAAAGTATGTTCAAATGCAGAGAACATCAGGAAACAAATGTAGATACTATTGAATCAAAATAACAGATAAAGTCACCAGAAAGCGAATTCATTATTTGTTATTTTGTTTGTTTTCTCAACAAAATCTGTAGATGCTTTTATTGTTTTAGAAAAAGTTGAAAAGTTAAGCTAATCAATTCGTTGTTTATTTTCCTTTAGCGAATAGTTTGCACTGCTTTTATCGTGATATTAAAATAGAACATTTGTGTTTCCCAAATTACAGGGCATATAAAGGTCATTAATTAATAATCATTTAAAACAAAAATATTTTTTTCTTTGCAAAGTTCTTAAAAAGATGGTAAAGCTAAAGAAAATAGAATATAAAGAAAAAATATTTGCTTCACTTTCGAATAATAGTGGTAAAAGTCCGAAAGAATATTGGAACATTCTAAAATCATTTATAAAAAAGAGAACAGATGAAACGGATGATATCCCTGAAATATTAAAAGAAGAAGACAAACTGATCAAGCACTTTATAGATCAAGGAAATCCAACTGAAATTAATACCACCTTCCAAAGGGAAATAGAAAATAAACTTAAGAATATAGAAAATAATATTATAGAAAATTTAGAAACAGATAAACCTTTTAGTTTCTCAGAAATAAAAAAAAGTTATAAATGGACTAAAATTAGGGAAAGTTGCTGACCCTGATAGAATTATAAATGAAGTTATAAAATACTCTAACCAATTTATGATTAAAAATTATGTAAAAATATTTAATCTTATTCTGTTAACAGGGAAATACCCTCAAACATGGAGAAACTCTTTTTTAGTCCCATTACATAAATCTGGAGATAAAAATGATCCCAATAACTACAGAGGAGTCTCTATGATTAATTGTCTTGCAAAAATATTTAATGCAACTCTAAACAATAGACTCACTAAATTAATAGATGAACAATTAAGTAACAGCCAATTCGATTTTAGAGAGAACCACAGAACTGCAGATATCATTTTTATATTAAAATCTCTAATAAATAAGTATTTACATAAAAACAAAAACAAATTTTATGCTTGTTTTGTAGATTTAAGAAAGGCATTTGACTCTGTATGGAGAGATGCTCTTTTGTACAAACTTTATAATGTGGGGGTAGGGAAGACATTTTTTAACATTATAAAACATCATTATGATGACACTGGGTCTTCAATTAAATACAAAACATGGTAACTGATATGTTTAATATTACAAGAGGGGTAAAACAAGGTGATTCAATGAGTTCTTCTTTATTTAATATATTCATTAATGACATCACACAGGTCTTTGAAAATGACTTGTGTTATCCTCTAAAATTTATAGACTCAAAACTAAGTTGCCTGCTTTTTGCAGATGACTTGTTAATTTTTTCAGAAACTAAAACAGGGCTACAGAATAGACTTTATAATTTAGCTTTATACTGTGATAAATGGCAGATAGAAATGAATATTAAAAAGACAAAATCTATGATATTTGATAGGACATGCTCTAAACTAGAAAAAAAACATTTTTGAATTTTAAAAACAGTTACATTGATAATGTATCAGAATACTTATTTTTAGGCTTATTAATTAAATGCAATGGCAACATGTCTCATAGCACTAAAGAACTTGTTAAAAAAGCCAAAAAAGCTTTATTTGGGTTGCAACCTTGCACAAAGTCTTTGAATAATTTACCAGTCAAAGTTGCATGCCACCTCTTTGATTCCCTCATTAAACCAATAATGATATACAACTCTGAAGTTACATATTTAGACACATATATATCTCTTTTTAGAGCAAAAAACAGAGCTTTAAATTCTGGAAAAGAAGTAGATATTTTAATTTTTGCAGAAAAAAGTCCAATTGAAAAATTACACTTGCAATTTTGTAAATTTTTGCTAGGAACTAGAAAGAATGCATCTAATCTTGCAACTAGAGCTGGATTGGGGAGACTTCCTATAGAATTTAATATTAAAACACAAACTTTATTATATTTAAAGAGATTTGAATGCTGTAAATTAAATCCTCTTTTGAAAGAAGCTTACATGCTTACTAAAAACATAGACTCGGAAGGAGTATACTCCTGGTTAACCTATGTTAAAAATATTTTAAGTGAACTTAATTTGGATATAGCACAAATTCAACAAAATACTAGTTCAGACAAAAAAATAAATAATTCATTTAAAGTTTATATAAAAACAAGCTCTAAAAACTTCTTTGAAAATTTGATACATGATAAGATGCAAAACATAGATGAAAAAAGTAAACTTTATTTATATAAGAATCTCAAACAAAATTTATGTTTTGAAGACTATTCAAGAACATCAAACTTTACTTAAAGAAAATTAATAACAAAACTAAGAATAAGTGATCATAATTTAAATATAGAAAAAGGCAGACATACAAATATTCCTAGAGAGCTGAGATTATGCCTTAAATGTAAAACATTAGAAAACGAAAAACATTATATATTAGATTGTAAATTAAATATGGAACTTAGAAATAACTTTTTAACAACTTGGATTTTAATTTTTCTGTTAAAGATTTATCTGATGAAGAAAAGTTGATTTCTATACTCAATCCTTCGACACCATCACAAGTAAATAAATTGGGGTCCTACATCAAAAGGTCATTAGAACTGAGGACAGGGGACACTGGAATAGTTACTGTAAATGGATGATTGTGTATATATATATGTGAAATATAGTTATATTGTTTATTATTTTATATGTCACAAACTTAATGTTTAAAGTTTATATGGCAATAAATATTTGAATTTGAATTTGAAATTAATAAATTAAATCAGATACAATTGATTTACATAATTGGTAACAACAATAACAGAGGCAATAACATATAGATTTGGAATATAAGCATTGGTCAGAATCAAGCTAAAAACCAAATATATATAATTACGTGATGCAACAGCTAATAAAACTCAATTATATAGAAGTATAAATAAAATGTAAAATGATTTGAAATCTCCGTTAATGATCGAGTTAGAGACGGTCAGTTTTTTTATGGCTGTAAACCAGAGTGCCCGTATTAGAAGAAACGACCTTACACGGGAAATCTAACATTTTCAAAAAGTTTTTTAATATTTTATTGCCTTTTTTCAGGGGGAGGGGCAGTTTCTTGACAACTTATAACGCTTACAAATTTCAGAAATCATTAGTATAAATAATGAATTAGAATTAATAACAAGTGACAATCCGGAGTTTATTATTTGCAAATGTCAAAATGTTACTGTTCTTTGAATAGAACTAAATGTCTGTTGAACAAAGACTGTGTATACCGCGGCGACATCTATAATGTGGTTATACAACATTGTAGTCCTGATCGCTTCCTTCTTCCGTTTTGCCCATACGAACACACGACACAATCTTTCAGTTTGTCGTTGGGTGACCTCCGAAGTTCTTGCTTCCGATTTTCTAACTAATCCAGGAATAGATCTCTCACGTGTTCTGTTGATAAGCTTTCAAATACTTCATGAACAAACTGTAGGCGTGATAGTGTACGAATTTATCATAAATCTTTTAAATGTAATGCTACTTTGAAGACACAGGATCAAAACAACGGCTTCTGCAAACAGTACTACGTTAGGGTCATATATTGTATATAATTTTATCTAGTTTTATAGTTTAAGATGTTTTAACATATTGCGCCCACATTATATTTATATTCATATGTGCTGAAAAGAAAGGTTCATTAGTTCTATGAAACCAAGGAGTTTATATGACCTCCATGGTATAATATAACATGAAATAGATTCAACCAGCATCAACAGTTTGATGCCAAATTTGAGGCTTTTTGACTGTATTTATTGTGTCATTACAGAGCGTGCACGTGGTCCAACCAACTGGTCAATTAATCGATAGATTTGTTCAGGTGTAAACAGATATTTAGATTCAACAAATCAAGAATCGGATTTTAACTTTGCTTTAACGATGTATTAAAGTGGAATCGTTTCTGTCTGAAACTTTACATTTTGTAATACCGTGATGTAGATACTTCAATATATGTAATAAGAATTTATCAATAGTCGAGTTAATCGATAAGATCGCAAAAAATTATCTTAGAGAATCAGAGGAAATAATATTTCTATCCGCATCATATTTTTCAATTGTCTGTTAACATTCCGGTTTGTTAATTTTATGTTCATGAAATTAAAATCATTTTACCAAGATTTTTTAGAACTTTTTGGTGAATGGTTTCGTTTTGTTTTATTCTACTAGGAGAGAGATTCGTGGGCATCTATAAATAGTACATATGTAATGCTTTGAAATGTAAACGGGGTTTCTCACTTATCCAATAAGAGAAATGATATAGAAACGCAAAATTATTTTGACATTTAAATAAATGATTTTTGTTTATTCCAAAAGGAATATCAAATTTCTGAGATGTTTATAGTATTACATTATTTTTGTCAGCTTATAAGAATTGGACTACAACAATTCTTAATTCTGTTCAGTTGGGAAAAAAATGAAGCAACACACGATCATTATCAAATACAAACAGTTTACATTCACGATACGCGCACACTAACTCGACCGCCATCCCCCCCCCCCAAAAAACCCCCCAAAATAACAAAGAAACAAAAACCTCACTTCATTAACTTATCATATTGACACACTCTTCAATAATGCCTTTGGTTATATTTGTAGGACTCAAATCTATGACAAATTCCTAATCTGTGATAAATATGACGTCATGTCATCTCAAATCTATGCCAGATTTTTTACAACCTAATCTATGGCAAGTTTGTAGTTTCCTAATCTATGGCGTATTTTTGTTGTTTCCAAATCAATGGCAAATTATGAGCAACTGGACAACACTGCAGTGTTTTTTTCGACCTATGACTTTTCTTATTTTAAAGCATGTTGAAAATATACGACTACGGAAGCATGTCTATAAACATTTGTGAAATAAACATTCCATAATGGTCAACCAAAATAAAATCATAAATATTAAGTTCATACACCTTAATAGATTTCGAGATTTAAATGATGTGCTCCGTAAAAAAATTACATTCTTAATATGTGCATGGTACCTGCCTAATCCATTCATTAAACCAACTAATAAGTCCTTTAACAAATAAAAAGGCCTATTTTTATATAAAAAAAAATAACAAATAAACAATTTTTATTTCAGGGATATCGTTAATACTTCTTTATTATTTGATGACGAATTAAATCAAATTCGTATCCAGTAATTTAACTTTCATTTTATAAACTGTGCCAGTCGTAGACAGTAAACTACTACTAAACCTCCTTTTATTAAATATGCGGTACTTAAAATAGCGGTGCCCTTATTCATAGCGAGAATCGACAGTTTCAGCACATTTTGTCCCTCTTCAGGATAACAGGTTACATCTTCCTTTAAATCACCCACAAATTGTTGTCAGGGAAATACCTTTATCTTGAATGGTGTTTAAATCTTTGCGGCGGCGAAGATGCAATATAGCGTTATTCAATTGTGACGTAATATATTACTCATTCCTCTAGATCTGTCATAGATTTGGAGAAAACAAAAATCTGCCAAAGATTTGAGTTGTTTGGCGTTTGTAACGTCACATTTGCCATAGATTAGGAATCTGCTAAAGATTTGGAACCCGCCACAAATTTGAGTCCTACAAATTTACTATAATAGTTTCTCTAGACTCTTCAACCTTTTCTTTTAACGGTTGAACATTGGCTACAATAGTTCTTTTGAACATCGGAAAATTGTGCTTATATTCTTTAAGTGGGTATTGGTTGTAAGGGAGGTGAAATAATCATTAGATAAGATTTAAGGAAATTGACATTAAGACGTAAATTGTTTCTGTTGAATTTTTGAAATACTTTTATCTACAGATATATACAGGATAATCAAAGCCATGAGCCAACTCAGGTATCTCCACGTTAAAGTATGACAAAATATATCCTCTATCAATAACAGCTGACCAGTTTCATCAAAACAGAACTACTAGAATAGCGAACATTTTTACTTGTTTGTTTCAAGAACTTATTCTTCATAAGATTAGTTGTAAATAATCCTTTTGCTAAAGAATTTTGGGTCTTCAGCACTTTTTCCAGCGGAAAAATACGGAAACTAGGAGTTGTAATATTTACATTATTTGTCGTATTGTGCAAAGTTCCATTTGACGTCATTAATTCTTAGTCGACTTTCATATTCGTTCATTGTTCCGTAGTTTTCCTAATTCATATGTTAATGGTATTTGGTGAAAATGCCAATTTTGCAAATACACAGACAAAGCTAATAGAAGAACTAGTAAATGCCGGTCAGATAATTTTTTCAAACATTTGTTTGATAAATCATATATCAGTGTATGTTTAGTCTTGAAATTCACTTTATATGAAACGAATTTGTTTTACTGACAAGGTCATACAGGTTGTTGAACTTATGCATACATATATACATGTTTTTACGGAACTAATTCATGTATGCATATTTAACGTATTACCGACAAATAATATTTCATTCAGTGCTTGTTGATTGGAAAGGTATTAACTTTCGAGTGTGGTGCCGAAGTTTACCGGATTGTGGCATTGATTAAAATTAAACATAGCACGTGTAGCATATGAAAAATAAAGGAGTTGATAGAGTCGTGATATTTCATTTTTTTATTTTCCATGTGTTTCCATGTGTTAACTCAAACTCTTTTCCTTTAAGCATATTGTTAAATGATTAAAGGTGTGTTTAATTTATCCCTTTTAAATTTTGTTTTACTATTTTACATTGCAATGTACGTTTGTTTACATTCGTTCGTCACGGGTTTCCCCTCGCACTTGCAATGTGCGTAGACCACAGTTCTACAGATATATAGTTCGTTACTCTCGTTTTTCAATTTTGGCACGATAATCCCTACTTTTCTTTTCATGATTTTATTACATGCATTTACTTTTAAATTGTTATTTGGATGGAGAGTTATCTCATAGGCACTCACACCACATCTTCCTATATCTATATATTTTTAGATAATAATTTGATAAAAAACAACTATGAAGATTTTGATTGTATGAATTTTATAACACATATTTAACAGTAAAACCGATGTATCAAAGTCTATAAGAAATAATAAATATATTTTTTTTAATTTGAAGTTTAAGTGAAGCCCAGGTGGTCGTGTTGTCTAGCGGGCCGACTACAGTGCAGGCGATATCTCAGTAGCATGGGTTCGAATCCCGGCGAGGGAAGAACAATTAAATTGCGAAACCAAATTAACAGATCTAACATTGTTGGGCTGATGTTAAGACGAGTTGTATATACATTATGTACATAGCCATGTATCACCATCATTGCTGGTGATCCGATGGAGGAATTTGTTGTAGAGTTGTCACTTACTCAGACGTGCTTATAAATATAAACATTTTCTGTAAATTTAGCTGATGTGTAACAATAACATCTCCATGCCTTATATATCGTGTACTGTAGTACGACGCTAGATTAAACTAAGTGGAAAGGTAACACACGGCCACTGAAAGCTTTATTTTAGTGAAGCCCAGATGGTCGACTGGTCTAGTGGGACGGCTACAGTGCAGGCGAATTGGTGTTACGATATCTCTGTAGGATGGGTTCGAATCCCAGCGAGGGAAAATTAAAAAAATTGGGAAAGCAAATTTACAGATCTAACATTGTTGATTTGATGTTTAGACAAGTTCTATATACATTAAGTACACATCCATGTATTACCATCATTGCTGGTGATCCGATGGAGGAATTTGTTGTAGAGTTGACACTTACTCAGACGTGCTTATAAATATAAATATTTTCTGTGACTGTATCTTTCATTAATTTGTAGGATCCTTTACTATAGATAATTTAGCTGATGTGTAACAATAACATCTCCATGCCTTATATATCATGTACTGAAGAACGACGCTAGATTAAAACTTAACTTTTAAAATTTCATTTCATTACAAAAGAAAATATATCGCCATAGGACAAAATAAAATCAGCGTTTAAAACAGTGCGGTCTATTGACATTATTAGGAACCTTTATTCAATTCTTCCGAAACTTTTTAAAGGAAAAGATGATACATGCTTGTCACGATAAGTATGAATATTAAATTTAGTTCTACTTTTCATTGTTATATAAATGTTATAAACCTACAAGGCGACAATGGGGATGATGTAATCACCAAACATAACGAGTTCATGATGTAGACGTTAACAATATACCAGGCATGCCATAAGGTATCCTGGTTCCCGGTACTACGTTCCAGGTATTAGCTATTAGCATACTCTCTCACGTTATATTGGTATATGTGTAACATACTTAATATTGCGATCGGTCCAGTATGGCCATATGGGTACACTATTGTTTAATCGAACGCGAAGGGTCCATGCTACTTGCCTGTATCCGTAGTTATTTTTAATATTTGGAACGTAGGCAAAAAAAACCCAACATATACCCCTCCCCAACAAAAAAAAAAGCACACACACTCACACCGCCTGTCGAATTAGGAAGGGCAGCCTCTGCAATATATCCATACGAGGTGTCATTTTCAATGAATAGATATTTTATAATAACCATTTTCTTCAGACAGAAAATTCATAGAGTTTATAAGATATAAAGACATGATCTATTTTTATATTTTATACGTTATAAGATACTTTCCAAACCTCATAAGATATCTTTTATAGTTTATAAAGACAGGCCTGGAAAGAAAAGAAAAAGGCCCAAGTGATTGTACAGTATAATAAAACACCCAATCAATCTTTTAATGACATTTTTATCGCTGCTGTGTCACTTTTTTGATCGATTTACTCGGAGCTCCACCAAAATTTGATAATTATACAAGGAAATGTAATGATAATATTTGGCGGAGTTAACAAAAAATCTCTTTAAAAAGGAAATCGAAAAATTGGTCAAAAATAACTCTATTGAACAGTAAAACCAAAATTATACATGTATACCGAAACTGAAAAAAGCGTCGTGTCCAGAAATTATTCTTTCGATTAAAAACTTAGATTTGTATCATTAAATCTCAGCATGTATAATGGAAACATTAGGTTTCTTTTGCAGGTCGTTTGTTCAAAGGTATAATATAATAAAATGGTTCTCTAGAAAAAACACTCCGTAACTCGCTAAAATTCTATCCAAAATATAAGATATTATGCATTTTTTTTTATAAAAAGCATCATTTAAAGGTTCCTGGTCAAATTAGGGGTCCACAAATCATATAAATCGTGTTCACCCATGGGTAGCTAGCTGATCATGTTTGCTTATTTTAGTTTAATGTATCTATTACAGTTTGGTTTTAATTGAATAGACCTCTTTTGGTAGATCTCGACATTTTGCCCAAAAAAACGCATGAAATTATTAAACGTGTTGTTTTCAATTTTTTACATCACTGGGTCGATACCTCTGCTGGTGGACATCATCAGCTCAGAAGTCAATACTTCGTTACTGACATGATTTAACTAACTTTTCTAAAATTGTCCGTTTATAAAATTTGAAATTATAAAGAAACAAAGGTTTCAACTCGATCAGGCAAAGTTGACTTTAGATGAATTTGGCTATTTATTTTAGGTATTGACATATACCTCTTCAACGATTTCGGTACTTCACATCCCTCGGATTTCCAATATTTGACTTTGGGCGTTCCTGATGATGGTAAATGCTAAAAAGTCCTTCGGACGCATGAAATTATTAAACATGTTCGTTTCATCTTTTTGGAACATTTCTGCAATTCAGATTTTCTATACTGAATAAACTCATCATAAACCAAATAAAGTACAAAACGGGTTTAAAGCTTAATTACAAAATTTTCATTTTACTCCTATGTACTTATTTAACTGAGCCATGTCTGCCATTTTGAAGGGTCATCGGACACATTTAAGAAAAAGATACTCTTATGATGATTGTGGACAGAGGTTTCACGTCAAGTGATGAGAAAATTACTTTGTCCTTTTGACCAAATGATCTAAAAATTTCTTCACCCCTTTTTTTTTTAAATAATACGAAAGAATCTTTCACTTTCTAAATGAAGACGAGGGTTTCCGGTGTTCCGGTTAATATATTTAAGTGCTCAAAATTTTCATACGAAAGAAAAGCCATGTTGTGTTGGCTTTTGTCAATTTTAAATTTAAAGCATCACATTCTACTATTCAATGTTTATTTATAGAACTCTTTTATGTAACTGTTTTATTTAAGTGACATGCCATTCAGTTTGGCCCAATTAAAACCTCTGTTTTTCTCAGGTTTGTTATTGTTACCACTTCAGGTATGCAACAATAAAAAAAGTTAACTTTGCAATATCCTTCCTTCGAGACAATTTGTACGCATAGATTTCCGAAAGCAATTATTCTATTGAAAAGTTGAAGAATGATGTAATTGATGAAAGACGAAAACGTAAGTGAAAAGGAACACCTGATTTTGCAATGTCACTCAAATCAATATAAAACAATAGTTTATTATTTTGAAAACTCGTTTTCTTAAAGTTACATGAAGATGGTCCAATAGACACCTTTGATAATCGTTGATGTGTTGGTATCAAGATTAAATAACGTCATCACTTCTGACTTAACGTATGCACCATTTAATTTTTTTACCTTGCAATATCCTTCAACCAAGACAATTGATAGCTTAACTCCGAAAACAATTATCTTATTAAATATTCATTGAATGCTGTCATAATTGATATTAATTGTAAAATATGTAATCGACGAAAGAGTAAGTGAAAGGAAAGTCTAAAATAAATAATAAACAGGGCACAAGCATGAAAATACGTAGCTTCGTTTCGTGTGTATTTTAGTCAAGATGCCATCTTATTAATTATTGAGTTGAGCTCTAAAGTCATACGATGACCATGTAGGCGATGTAAAAATAAATATAGATATAAATAGATTATGCAAACTCGTACTGTTGGATTATTCTAAGTATATTTAATTTCATATTATAGACAAAAAATAAATGTTTACTATCGATTTTACATGTAAAAGAATGAATTTTTGACGATCGAATCAGTCAATCAAATGATTTATCTTTGTTTCACTTTCCATGTTGACATTCTTTTCTTTTGAATAACTTTACACATACACTTCACGTGTTATCCATCTCGAACTCAGGTGGTGAAATTGAAGTTCACATGAATACGGATTCAATATGGTCGAATTATTTACTTGCAAGTGAATAATTCATAATCCATATTTTTCAACTTATTTTGACAAAATTGAACCATACTGGCTGCTAAAAGATACTTTATATTCCTTGAGCAAAAAAAGAGATTTTAGATTTTGTTTATACATCTAGTAGCTAGTGGGCACTAGCTTCGAGATGTATAAGATGTTCAAGATAACCTAATTCCACGAATTTAAGAAGTAATGAACATATTTCATTTGCACAAAGCAGGAAATTGGTACCTTCGAACAAAATAACTTTAACAGTATGTTTTTCTTTAATATTTTATAATGGCATAATACTGCACATAATAACAATGTAGAGGTTATGCGATCCCCCCATTGACCGTGAATTTTTGATAGTCTATCATATTAAAGTTTTTCGGCTAAGTCAGAGATAAAAGAATATGCAGTTATAGAAGGTACCAGGATTATAATTTAGTACGCCAAACGCGCGTTTAGTCTTCATAAGACACACCAGTGACGCTCATATCAAAATATTAATGAAGCCAAACTAGTACAAAGTTGAAGAGCATTGAGGATCCAAAATTCCAAAAAGTTGTGCCAAATTCGGCTAAGGTAATCTTTGCCTGAGATAAGAAAATCCTTAGTTTTTCAAAAAAATCAAAGTTTTGTAAACAGGAAATTTATAATAGTTCTCAAAGGTACCAGGATGACGTTATTATTGATATTCATGTCAACACCGAGGTGTTGACTTCTTGGCTGGTGAAACCCTTGGGGACGAAACGTCCACCAGCAGCGGCGAAGAAGTTCTTCCGCGCTTCATACAGAATTTGCTCCGGTGAACACTTTATATGCCCTTTGAACTAAATCGACTATCATTCAATGCTAGGGTTAATCAAGTAGTTTATATTCTATTTCGAGAGGAACACAAAGAAAAGAGGCAGGTCCAATAAAAAGGGAAAAAACTTGATAATAAAAGTGTAATAACTATTCGATATAGGGAAAACAAACTACTTTTCTTCATTTTCTAAATAAAAAAAAGCATATACTGATTACTTTGAAAGAGCAAAAAAAATAACAAATAATCAATTTTCTGCCTGATGATTCGAATCTGTTTTGTTAACTTAAATGATCTCCATGTGTTTTCTGATGTTCTCTGCATTTGAACATACTTTTCACAACATCTCTCATTTTTTCACTCATTGTTATATAGATAAGAAAGTTTGAAGTTATTTATTTACGTCTTTTGATTAAGTTTAGTCTGCCAATTGATATTTTATCGTGTGTTTTTCTATGTAGTGACGTTATGCTATTGTTTCAGAAAAAGGGAGAAGGTTTGTGTCCCTTAAAAACGTTAAATCCCGCTGCAAATGTTTGCACCTTTCCTAAGTCAGGAATCTGATGTACAGTAGTTGTCGTTTGTTTATTTTATATATACGTGTTTGTCGTTTCTCGTTTTTTATATAGATTAGACCGTTGGTTTTCCCGTTTAAAACGGTTTTACACTAGTAATTTTGGGGCCCTTTATAGCTTGTTGTTCGGTGTGAGCCAAGGCTCCGTGTTGAAGGTCGTGCATTGACCTATAATGGTTTACTTTTTTTGACTTGTTATTTGGATGGAGAGTTGTCTCATTGGCAATCACATCACATCTTCCTATATCTAAGAAAGTTTGAAGCACAGCCAATGATCATTGACAATTTTAGAATTTCAGTGAGAAGTTTCAAATGTTCCAAGGTAATGTTAAAATACCTACTTACTTACTTACTACCCGGTATGCAATCGGCATGTAGGGCAGGAACAGAGGTTCTCAATTTCTGTCTGTCTTTTGCCATCTTTTCCACTGTTCCCGATGTATTATTCATGGTCTTCAGTTTTCCTTCAACAGTACGTCTCCATGTGTTCTTTAGTCTTACTCGCTTACGCTTTCCTTTTGGAGTGCAATGTAGATATGTCCCCATATACAGTTCAATAAGTAGTTCGTTGTTTCACTGTTTGGCGAGGAAACGAGTACCACGACAGAGATATCAATTTTCTCTGTTTTATGATCATAACATTTGATTAAATTTTGTAAATACACATATTTGTTGAGACTATATTGCAATTTGTGATAAATGTGACATCATTAAAGTACTGCTTGTACAGTTCAGTCTTTCCTTTACACAAAAAGAGTACACATCAACAAAGTCGTCAATTAAATATTCATAGCACATTTGTTTCAATTTATCTTTATAAATTATATCGACTGAGAGCCGCGCAGCTTCTGCCAATTGTTTTTTGTCAAATGAAGACCATGATTAATCCACTTGATTTATCATTTTTTGTTTATAATGTGGAGGCATTTCAATTAGAGAGGCATTGCTCCCCCGAGATATGACTCATGCTAGTATCGAGACATTCTGAATACAGTTGATGAAACTCGGTCATTAGTTTCTGTATAACAACATTCTGCATACTCGAATTAGATCTATTTTGCATTTCTAAATTCGATTTATTCTGCGTGTCCAAATTGAATTCATATATACAGAATAGAGCTAAGTGAGCATAAAGCCTTGGTTCTTCTGCGAGAAAAAAATCCTATGTATGTTTTGCAAATGCTAAGTTTTCACATAACCAATCGATTTTTCAATCAAAACTCTAGGTCCTAAGATTATTTTTTTTTGCAAAAATATGTATTTTCACTGATGCTTTCTAAAATGGTTAAAAGGCAAATTGTTATTGTTTTTGTCTAATAATAAACTAGTCTCTGAATTAGGAGAATGAAACGTGCAAATTAGTTTTATTCAATTCTAAGTAAAATATGTTACAGTGACATAAATGTCTTCTATGTACTGTGTCCCTGTACTGTTATACCACTGTTCCAGGTTGGGGGAGGGTTGGGATCCCGATAACATGTTTTACCCCGCCACATTATTTATGTTTGTGCCTGTCCCAAGTCAGGAGCCTGTAATTATATGGTTGTCGTTTGTTAATGTATTACATATTTGTTTTTCTTTCTTTCATTATTTTTTTACATAAATAAGGCCGTTAGTTTTCTTGTATGAATTGTTTTACATTGTCTTATCGGGGCCTTTTATAGCTGACTATGCGGTATGGGCGTTGCTCATTGTTGAAGGCCGTACGATGACCTATAGTTGATAATGATTGTGCCATTTTTGTCTTTTGTGAATAGTTGTCTCATTTGCAATCATACCATATCTTCTTTTTTATATTTACCGTTGCTTAGTGTATGCGTAACGTATTTCCTCAAATATGTGTCACATTCTATATTGTGCCATATATGTAACAAATTAATATCCTTTCTTTTCTTAAATCTTTGTTTCTTTTAACATGTCTTGTTCTGTCCTAGGTATTGTCCAAAGGACATAGTGGATATAAAATGATTACGTAGAGGGATAAAAGTGGAGATATATTGTCCCACATGATAGATATATTGTATCAAGTAAGAGAGAAAAGAATAAAGGTATTATTTTTGACAGAAATTAACAAAAACTATGTATTATAATAAAAAGTTTTAATATTTAAAAAAATCACCAAAGAACATTTTTGGACAAAAATCAACTAGCTCACACCTAAAGAAAAATAAAACCATCAAAAAGCTGCACAAGATATGAAAGTGTTGATAATTGCTTAAGAAGTTCATTGTTCCTAATAGCAAGTGTATACAACTGTTCCCTTTTTTTTGGCATGCACGTAGTTAGGCCTTTGTAAGTCTTGTATGGTTTTTTTTCAATTTCAGTTTATTTATATGTTTTGGAGATATTTGTGACGTCTATTTGCACTGACTGACTTTTCAACCTCAAGCATAGATTACCTTAGCTGTAGTTGGCAAAACTTTTAGGAATTTTGGTCATCAATGCTCTTCAACTTCGTACTTTATTTGGCCTTTTTAACTTTTTTTTATTCGCGCGTCACTGATGAGTCTTTTGTAGACGAAACGAGCGTCTTGCGTATTTTTGAAATTTAGTCCTGGTATCTATGATGAGTTTATATTTTTTTATGTTATAGCCTATGGCTTATTACATTTTTAAAATTTCATTTTTATTTTATTACAAAAACAAAATATTTTCCCATACTGTAGGGAAAAATTAAATCTCTGTTTAAAACAGTGCGGTCTATTAACATTATAAGGAACATATACCCCATTTTTGCGAAACATTTCCAATTGAAAAGATGATACATGCTTGTCACGATAAACATGAATAACAAATGAAGTTATTCTTTTCTTTGTCATAGTCATATAACTGTTATAATCATACACTGAGGATAACGTTATCAACAAAATATAACGTGTACAAACATCTCGAAACTTAGTTCACATGATCCCCAGGATATGATCTTTCTAAAGTTGATGCCAAATTAGAGAATGGGGCACCCGTGTACCATTAACACATTATTGTTTATCATTGGATCGTAAGCAAAGAACACACATACCCTCATTAAAGGAAAGTACAAACTCTGCAATAGATCTATATGCGGTATTAAATACATCAAATGTATCTGCTAATTTTGCTAAATATTTTCTTCAGACGGAAAACAAAATAAGTCATTAAGGTTTTAAGATATAAACATATAAATCTATTTTTTAAACTTTCCAAGACATGTAATATACCTTATTAAATATTTTCTAAAGTCAATTTGATATCTTTTGTTTAAGTATAAATAATATTTTGAAAAGTACAAAAGATATCTTCTTTAATTTATAAGATATCTTTTGAAATTAAATGATTTTTTTACAAAGAAAATTATATAGATATCTTATAAAAAAATCATATGAGATATATTATGGTTAATAACAGATATCTTATAACTTATATCAGTTATTTTTAAAAGTATGAAAGATATTTTTAGATTTTAAAAGACATTTATAAGAACTTAAAATTACTCGTTTTATAAAACATCTTATAAAAACTAGATTATACCATATCTCTTATATTTTATATTAGACCTCGTAAATAGTTTTTATCATATCTCTTATATGTTATATTATACATCTAAATAGTGTATATGATATCTCTTATATGTTATATTAGACCTCTTAAATAGTTTATATGATATCTCTTATATGTCATATTAGACCTCTTTAATAGTTTATGTGATATCTCTTATATGTTATATTATACCTCTTAAATAGTTTATATGATATCTCATATATGTTATATTGGACCTCTCAGATAGTTTTTATGATATCTCTTATATGTTATATTAGACATCTTAAATAGTTTATATGATATCTCTTATATGTTATATTAGACCTCGTAAATAGTTTACATGATATCTCTAATATGTTATATTAGACCTCGTTAATAGTTTACATGATATCTCATATATGTTATATTAGACCTCGTAAATAATTTATATGATATCTCATAAGATAAGTTTCGTTTCCAAAGATAATGATCATATTTGTGGGAAAACTAAGTATTATCATAAAATCACTGAAAAAAGGAAACCGGAAAATTGGAACAACAAAACCAAGGAGAAACATCGTGACAAGAATTTATCACAAAATCTCGGAATGTATAATGTTAACATTCGTTTCTTTTTCCTGTTTATAAATTTCAAGATATCATTTGATAAAATAATTATGGAGGAAAAAACCCGTAATTTGCTATCATTCAAATCAAAATCTAAGATAAGATGTAAAAAAAAAACATTTTTAAAGTAAAACTCATCATTAAAGAGTTTTTAGTCAAATTATCTAGACCTCTATGTGAAGATTCTGACATTTTTAACACTTTTTCAATTCAGAATTTCTACCTTATCAGAGGTTTTACGGTAAATGGAAAAAATTTTCATTTTATCCCTAAGCACTATTTTTAGCCACGTCGGCCATTTTGGATGGCGGGCAGGCTCATTTTGTAAAGTTGATATTTTCATGATGATTGTGGCCACAGGTTTCAGACAACGATGACGACCGAAAGACTAAAAGTGAGGAGAAAAGCTTAGTTGGTCCTTTGTCCAAATGATCTGAAAATTGAAAATTTCCTTTCTCTGGAATAACGCAAAAGAATCTGGACTGAATAAATACAGCGCCCTTATCAAAATGAAGACGAGCATGATACCAACGATCCGATTTGGAATTTTCATAGATTGTCAAAATAAATATTTATACATAGAAGTGGTATACTTACCAATGATTAATTTCAAATTAAATGGATGTAAAAACGATTTACTCTGCCACATTTTGGCACACGTCCAAAGTCAGGAACCTCTAGCCATTTTGGCCACGAGCATCACTGAAGAGACATGTATTGTCGAAAGGCGCATCTGGTGCAAGAAAATTGTTACCGTTAATTTTATTATAGGTCTGTTAAAGTGATGACTGTGTGCATATTTTTTGTGCTTCATACAAAATGTGTTTCAGTCAACACTTGTATGCCCTAATAAGATACAGCTGGTATTCAATGTAAGGGCAAATCGGGTTATTTTTTAATTCTATTTCGAGAGAGACACAATCAACAGAAGTAGGTTCAACAAAATGGAGAAAATTTTATAGTGGCAGTGTGCTAACTATTCGATATAGGAAAACATCAACGACTTGAATAATCAAAACTTTTCATTATTTTCTAAAACTATAAAAGCTTATACAGGTTTCGTAAAAAGTACACAATATAAAAAAAATAATTATTAACTCACTATCTGGTGATTCTAATCTGGTTTTTTTTAGTCGAGTGTATTAACATGTATTTCTTGATGTTCTCTGCACTTAAACATAATTTTTAAGGCATCTCTCAGTCTTTTACTCATGGCTATATAGATAAGAAAGTTTGAAGCACAGCCAATGATCATTGACAATTTTAGACTTTCAGTGAGAAGTTTTAAATGTTCCAAGTTATGTTCAGTAAGTAGTTCATTCTTTCACTACTTGGTGAGGAAACGAGTTCCACGACAGCGTTATCAAGTTTCTCTGGTTTATGATCATAACATTTGATTATTTTTTTCTAAATACGACATTTTTTTGACACTATACTACAATATGAGATTAATGTAACATCATTAATGGACGGCTTGTACAATTTAATCCTTTCCTTTGCACGAAAAGTGTAAATCTCAACAAAGCCGTCAATAGGACATTCATAGAACGTTTGTTTCAATCGATCTTTATAAATTTTATCGACTGCCAGCCGCGCGGCTTCTCCAGATTGTTCTTTGTCAAATGAAGACAATGTTTTTGTTATAATGTGGTGGCAGTACATTTGAATTAGAGAGGCATGGTTCCCCTAAGATATGACTCATGCTAGCATCAAAACATCCTGAATACAGTTGATGAAACGCGGTCGTCAGTCGCTATATTGAATATATGTGGAAGTGAGGACTCTTGTCATATTGGAGACCTGTAATTGAAAGGAGAACAATAAATTGTTTATAGCGTAAATAGTTTCTTTTGAGTGTTGTAGACTTTTCATTGCAATTGATTACTTCATCGTACATACTGATAGAAAATGCTCTTTAAAAACTCTGTAAGAAGACAAATATTGAGAAAGTGGAATAATTTAGTGTGACATAGTTATCAAATGTACCAGGATTGTAATTCAATACGCCAGACGCGCGTTTCGTCTAGATAAGACTCATCAGTGACGTTCAGGTCAAAACAATTAAAAAGCCAAACATATACAAAGTTGAATAGCATTGAGGACCCAAAATTCAAAAAAAGTTGTGCCAAATACGGCTAAGGTAATCTACTCTTGGGGGTAAGAAAATCCTTAGTTTTTCGAAAAATTTAAAGTTTTGTAAACAGAAAATTTATAAAAATGACCAAATAATTGATATTCATGTCAAAACCTAAGTGCTGACTACTTGGCTGGTGATACCCTCTGGGACGAAACGTCATTAGCAGTGGCATCGACCTAGTGTTTTAAATAGTTATCAAAGGTACCAGGATTGTAATTTAATACGCCAGACGCGCGTTGCGTCTACAATAAGACTCATCAGTGACGCTCAGATCAAAACAGCTTAAAAGCCAAACAAATACACAGCTGAAAAACATTGCCACTTGATATTATTGTTGTTTACCGGAGTGATGTATATTGAATTATGAGGTGTCTTCGTCGAGGTCCGCGTTCAGCGGTCTGTTTGATTGTACATAAAATAGGAAAGAACGTTTTAATTTTCAGAGGGTGTTACCTCTGCTGAATGAAGGAGCAGCAATATGACATTACACGCTGATTTATGTCAATGATCAGATCAGAATATGGTGAGAACAAATTGCAATTAATATTGAAGTAATGTTTTGATTTCTGATGATAATTATAAAAATTAAATTATAAAAAAATATGAATGAATGGGAATCATTGTTATGTGGCTGATGTTTTTCTCATTTTTTAAGGCCTTACATTGACATATAATTGCTAAAATTCACGCTATTCGGTCTTTGGGAGATGATTATGTCTCTGTAAAATCTACAACATCTCATTTCTTTGGAGTTCCCATTTTGTATATTTAACTTTTCCTTAACCACTTGTTACAACTATTGAAATATTCCCAACATCCTGTCCACATAATGCTATTTTGCTACTCCAACGTACATCCTCCCACTTAAAAACAAACAGATAAGCTCTTGTCTTGAATTTCGATCTAAATTATATTATTTTATGTATCTAAATCCACTTGACAACATGTTGTTCATACTGTACGCACGTACTCCATTTTGGATTAATATTGTGGTAGGGCCAATAATTTCATACCTTTCCATTGTGATGAACCTTATCATATTTTTTGCTTTATTTCATAAAAAGATATTGTCACCTACAACCATATTAATGCAAGGATTAGCTGTTGCTGACGGACTTACGGCTTTATGTACCTATGGATTTGAACCTTTTTTTAATTTGCATTATGAAGAGATAGGAAATGATACTTATATTATCAATAAAACAAAAGATGCACATATGGAAGAATTCAATAAGCTAGTTGGACTAAGGTTTCCGTACTGTTTGATGCATTACTGTCTTACAAACTTAGGAGACACATTCCACCTTGTGTCTATCTTGTTAACAGCGTGTCTTGGGTTACAGAAAATTCTGGCTGTAGCATGTCCAACATGGAGCAAAACAAGGATCAATAAACGAAAATCTTGCATTGTTTGCTGTATGTGTTTTATGTTTACTCTTGCCGTAAATGTGCCAAGATTATTCATAATTAAATTCACTCATGGGAAGGAAGAAGGTGTTTGCTTAGTCTCCAAACCACAAGATACCATTCAGAAGTATATTCTATCATTCTTTCCAATCATGTTCTCAATTATTTTGGTTGTCGCAGTAACAACAATGCTTATATCAACATGCTATATTGTATATATACTATGCCGACGGAAACATGTACGCGGACATGCCACGTCTTCCAGAGCTGAAAAAAAATCTTGCATATTAATTGTGTGTGTCATGATATCATTTTTTCTCGCAGAAGTACCAAGGCTTTATGTTAACTTAACTCTATTCAGTACATATGAATTAAATTTGGACATGCAGAATAAATCCAATTTGGAAATGCTAAACAAATCCAACTCGAGAATGCCGAATGTTGCTATACAGAAACTGACGACCGAGTTTCATCAACTGTATTCAGCATGTCTCGATGTTAGCATGAGTCATATCTCAGGTGAGCCATGCTTCTCAAAGTTTAATGAACTGCCACCAGTTCATCAATACAAAATCACAAAATATGTGGATAAAGTATTGTCTTCATTTGACAAACAATCGATAAAAGCTGCTCGGTTCGTAGTCAATAACATTTATAAAGATCGATTGAAACAAACGTACTATGCATATCTAAAAGACGACTTTGTTGATGTTTACACTTTTCAATTAAAGGAAACGGTTAAATTGTACAAACAGTCCATTAATAAAGTTACACTCATTGACTATTGCAGTGCAGTGACAAACAATCTGTCGTATGTAAAAAAATTAATCAAATGTTATCATCATAAAATGGAGAAATTTAGAAACTCATATGTGGTACTTGTTTCTTCGCCGTACAGTGAACCAATGAATTACATACTGAACATCATCTGGGGACATATTAACATGAACTTGGAAGATTTGAAACTTCTCATCGAAATTCTAAAATTGTCAATGATCATTGGCTGTGCTTCAAACTTTCTTATCTATATAGCCATGAGTGAAAAATTGAGAGATGCCGTGAAAAGTATGTTCAAATGCAGAGAACATCAGGAAACAAATGTAGATACTATTGAGTCAAAATAGCAGATAAAGTCACCAGAGAGCGAATTCATTATTTGTTATTTTGTTTGTTTTCTCAACAAAATCTGTTTATGCTTTTATTGATTTAGAAAAAGTTGAAAAGTTAAGCTAATCAATTTGTTGTTTATTTTCCTTTAGCGAATAGTTTGCACTGCTTTTATCGTGATAATAGAATAGAACATTTTTGTTTCCAAAATTACAGGGCCTATAAAGGTCATTAAATCAGATACAATTGATTTACATAATTGGTAACAACAATAATAGAGGCAAATACATATAAATTTGGAATATAAGCATTGGTCAGAATCAAGCTAAAACCAAATATATATAATAACGTGATGCAACAGCTGATAAAACTCACTAATAAAAATAATATAGAAGTAAAAATAACATGTATAATGATTTGAATTCCCCGTTAATGAGTGAATATCGTTCCCTGCATGATTATAAGACATTACATACGGTCTATTTTTGTGGGTTTTCAGCGTGCCCGTTTTAGAACCATCGACCTTACACTGGAAATCTTACATTTTTAAAAAGTGTTTTTAAAGTTTATTGCCTCTTTTTAAAGGTGGCAGTTTCTTGACAACTAATAACACTTACTTATTTCAGAAATCATTATTATGAATAATGAATTAGAATTAATAACAGGTGACATTCTGGAGTTTATTATTTGCAAATGTCAAAATGTTACTGTTCGCATAGAACTAAATGTCTGTTAAAACAAAGACTGTGTACACCGCGGCGACATATACAATATGGTTATACAACATTGTAGTCTTGATCGCGTCCTTCTTCCGTTTTGATCATATGAACATACGACACAATCTTTCACTTTGTCGTTGGCTAACCTCCGAAGTTCTTGCTTCCGATTTTCTAACTAATCCTGGAATAGATCTCTTATTCAATCTGTTGATAAGCTTTCAGCTACTTCATGAATAAACTGTAGGCGTGAAAGTGTACGAATTTATTACAAATCTTTTAAATGTAATGTTAATTTGAAGACATAGGATCAAAACGACGGCCTCTGCAAACAGTACTATGTTAGGGTCATATATTATATATACTTTCATCTAGTTTTATTGTTTAAGTTGTTTTAAAATAATGCGCTCACATAATATAGTTATATATATACATGTGTGCTGAAAAGAAAGGTTCATTGAACGTCACGTGATTTAGTGCAGTGAAATCAAGGAGGTTATAAGACCTCTTTGGTATGCGATAACAGGAAATAGATTCAACCAGCATCCACAGTTTGATGACAAATTTGAGGCTTTTTGACTCTATATATTGTGTCATTACAGAGCGTGCACATAGTACAACCAACTGGTCAATCAATCGAAAGATTTGCTCAGGTGTAAACAGATATTTAGATTCAACAAATCAAGAATCGGATTTTAACTTTGCTTTAACGATGTGTTTAAGTGGGATCGTTTCTGTCTGAAACTTTACGTTTTGTAATACTGTGCTGTAGACACTTCAATATATGTAATAAGAATTTATCAATAGTCGAGTTAATCGATATGTTCGCGAAAAAATATCTTAGAGAATCAGAGGAAATAATATTTCTAGCCGCATCATATTTTTCAATTGTCTGTTAACATTCCGGTTTGTTAATTTTATGTTCATGAAATTAAAATCTTTTTACCAGGATTTTTTAGAACTTTTTGGTGAATGGATCGTGTTGTTTTATTCTACTAGGAGAGAGATTCGTGGGCATCTATAAATAGTACATATGTAATGCTTTGAAATGTAAACGGGATTTCTCACTTATCCAATAAGAGAAATGATATAGAAACGCAAAATTATTTTGACATTTCAATAAATGATTTTTGTTTATTCCAAAAGGAATATCAAATTTCTGAGATGTTTATAGTAATACATTATTTTTGTCAGCTTATAAGAATTGGACTACAACAATTCTTAATTCTGTTCAGTTGGAAAAAAATGAAGCAACACACGATCATTATCAAATACAAACAGTTTACATTCACGATACGCGCACACTAACTCGACCCCCATCCCCCCCCCAAAAAAAAAATAAAAATAACAAAGAAACAAACAACCTCACTTCATTAACTTATCATATTGACACACTCTTCAATAATGCCTTTGGTTATATTTGTAGGACTCAAATCTATGGTGGGTTCCAAATCTATGGCAAATTCCTAATCTGTGGTAATATGACGTCATGTCATCTCAAATCTATGGCAGATTTTTTACAACCTAATCTATGGCAAGTTTGTAGTTTCCTTATCTATGGCGTATTTATGTTGTTTCCAAATCAATGGGAAATTATGAGCAACTGGAAAACACTGCAGTGTTTTTTCGACCTATGACTTTTCTTATTTTAAAGCATGTTGAAAATATACGACTACGGAAGCATGTCTATAAACATTTGTGAAATAAACATTCCATAATGGTCAACCAAAACAGAATCATAAATATTAAGTTCATACACCTTAATATGGGGACGTAGTCTCCAATAACAGAAGAAAATTCAATAAAAAAAAAAATCGGGAAAATTTCCCGAATTTTTCATTGTACTAATGAACTCAAAATCGTTCAATTTTTTTCATGTCATGTTTTGAAATCCCGGACCTGCGCAGAAATCTACAATGTACTTCCTCTTTCCGGTGTCGTTTGTATGAAATTTTGAGTAAAATATATATTTATTAGTCTAGTATAAAATAGGAAGGAACGCAATACAAATTTCATTTTTTAATAATTCCTTGATATGAAAAAACGTAAAGATGAAAGCGTTTCTTATTTTACATTGCATATGACGTCATAACTTAAATAACGTCACAACTAAAATCCCTAACAACAGAACTTGCAAAAATCGGAAACGTAAAGGTATTTCCGTTTTTTTTTTCTTTCTACAAATACTTTAGTTACAAAAAAATATTCATACAGACTTCGTCCCCATTTACAGGTCATGTCTGCCTCATATTAGATTTCAAGATTAAAATGATGTGCTCTGTAAAAAATAAACATTCTTAATATGTGCATGGTACCTGCCTAACCGATTCATTAAGCCAACTAATAAGTCCTTTAACAAACAAAAAGGCTACTTTATATATATGTAAAAAAAATAACAAATAAAAATTAACAGTTTGAATTTTCAAACAATTTTTAATTCAGCGATATCATTAATACGTCTTTATTATTTGATGACGATTTAAATCAAATTTGTATCCAGTAATTCTATTTTTCACTTTATAAACTGTGAAAGTTGTAGACAGTAAACTACTACTAAAACTCCTTTTCTAAAATATGCGGTACTTAAAATAGCGGAGCACTTATTCATCGCGAGAATCGACAGGTTCAGCACATTTTGTCCTTCTTCTGGATAACAGGTCACATTTTACTTTAAACCACTCGCGAATTGTTGTCAGGGAAATACTTTTATCTTGAATGGTGTTCGAATCTATGGTTTCCTCCATCGTTAGCGGCGGCGAAGATGTAAAATGGCGTTATTCAATTGTGACGTTATATATTACTCATTCCTCCAGATCTGTCATAAATTTGGAGAAAACAAAAATCTGCCAAAGATTTGAGTTGTTTGGCATTTGCCATAGATTAGGAATCTGCTATAGATTTGGAACCCGCCACAGATTTGAGTCCTACATTTTTGCTATAATAGTTTCTTTAGAATCTTCAACCTTTTCTTCTAACGGTTGAACATTGACTGTAATAGTTCTTTTGAACATCGGGAAATTGTGCTTATATTCTTTTAAGTGGGTATTGTGTGTAGGGGAGGTGAAATAATCATTAGATAAGATTTTTAGGAAATTCAGATGAAGACGGAAATTGTTTCTGTTAAATTTATACTTTTATCTTCAGATATATATAGGATAATCAAAGCCATGAGCCAACTCAGTTATCTCCACGTTAAAGTATGACAAAATATATACTCTATCAATAACAGTTGATCAGTTTCATTGAAACAGAACTACAAGAATAGCGAGCTGTTTGAATTGTTTGTTTCAAGAACTATCTTCGTCATAAGATTAGTTGTAAACAATCCTATCGCTAATGAATTTTGGGTCTTTAGCACTTTTTCCAGCGGAAAAATACGGAAACAATGAGTTGCAATATTTGCATTATTTGCCGTATTATGCAGATTTCCACTTGACGTCATTAATTCTTAGTCGTCTTTCACATTCGTACATTTGTTCGAAGTTTTCCTATTTCACAATGTAAATGGTATTTGATGAAAATGTCAATTTTGCAAATACACAGACAAAGCTAATAGAAGAACTAGTAAATGCCGGTCAGATATAAAAATTTTTAAACAATCAATAACTTTTCAATTTAAAAAAAAAACCAACAACATTTGTTTGATAAATCATATATCAGTGTATGTTTAGTCTTGAAATTGCACTTTACATGAAACACGTTTATTCAAAAACAAGGTCATAAAAGTTGTTGAACTTATATAGATATAGGAAGATGTGGTGTGAGCGCCAATGAGACAACTCTCCATCCAAATAACAATTTAAAAAGTAAACCATTATAGGTTAAAGTACGGCCTTTAACACGTTATTTATAGTATAACTAATCGCCGTATTTGAATATCAGAAAATAAGACAACGCGTGACCGAACGACGCATGGATTAAACGAATGTAAGGAACTATATGTTTTTCCTACGCATGTTTTGTTTCGACGTTATCGACGTCTTGACAACGCCTATTGTTGTATGACGTCAGAGAGTGAAATAACCACGTTTATTTCACATGTGAAATTCTCGGTTTTTATCTAACTGGGAAATCAATGTAATTCATTGCAATCAATGTAATAAGCATGCATATAAACATGTTGATACGGAATTAATTCATGTAGGCACTTTTGACGTATTACCGACAAATGATATTCTGCCTGTTGATTGGAAAGGTATTAACTTTCAAGTGTGGTGCCGAAGTTTACCGGATTGTGGCATTGATAAAAATTAAACATAGCACGTGTAGCATATGGAGAAAAAAAGGAATTGATAGAGTCATGATATTTCATTTTTTTCATTTTTCATGTGTTTCCATGTGTTAATTCAAACTATTTTCCTTTTAGCATATTGTTAAATGATTATAGGTGCATTTAGTTTATTCCTTTAAAATCTTGTTTTACTATTTTACATTGCAATGTACGTTTGTTTACATTCGTTCGTCACGGGTTTCCCCTCGCACTTGCAATGTGCGTAGACCACAGTTCTAACGAGATATAGTTCGTTACAATCGTTTTTTTTTCAATTTTGGCACGATAATTCCTACTTTTCTTTTCATGATTTTATTACATGCATTTACTTTTAAATTGTTATTTGGATGGAGAGTTATCTCATAGGCACTCACACCACATCTTCCTATATCTATATATTTTTTAGATAATAATTTGATAAAAAACAACTATGAAGATTTTGATTGTATGAAGAATTTTATAACACATGTGTAACAGTAAAACCGATTTATCCAAGTCTATAAGAAAAAATTATTTTTTTAATTTGAAGTTTACGTGAAGCCCAAGTGGTCGTGGTGTCTAGCGGGACGGCTACAGTGCAGGCGATATCTCAGTTGGATGAGTTCGAATCCCAGCTAGGGAAGAACAAGCATTTGCTAAAGCAAATTTACAGATCCACTATTGTTGGGTTGATGTTCAGACGAGTTGTATATACATCATGTACACAGCCATGTATCACCATCATTGCTGGTGATCCGATGGAGAAATCTGTTGTAGAGTTGTCACCCACTCAGACGTACTTATAGATATAAATATTTCTGTGACTGTATATTACATTAATTTGTAGAATCCTTTACAATAGATAATTTAGATGATCTGTAACAATAACATCTCCATGTCTTATCTATCATGTAATGTAGTACGACGCTAGAACAAAACTGACGAGGAAAGGTAACACACGGCCACCGCAAGCTTTTTTTTAAGTGAGGCCCAGGTGTTCGTGTGGTAAAGTGGGACGAATACAGTGCAGGCGAATTGGTTTCACGATATCTCAGTAGCATGGGTTTGAATCCCGCGGAAGGAAGAACAAAAAATTTGCGAAGCAAATTTACAGATTTAACATTGTTGGGTTGATGTTGAGACGAGTTGTATATAATTACGTCTGAGCAATTTGGTGTCACGATATCTCAGTAGTAATTTATCCTGTATCTTTTAAAACATTCCAGTTTATTTACATGTTGTGAATCTAAGTATGTCGTCCATTTTCACTGAATGAGTACATATTTTTGTGTAGATGCCTGCTCATGCCCGCTTTCGGGTGCGGGATTTTCTCGTTGTGTTGAAGACCCTTTGGTGGCCTTTGGTTTTTGTTCCCGATATTTGCTGTGGTTGCTGTCTCTTTCACACGTTTCCCACATCCATTCCTTATTTTACATAAACTGTTTGCGATGCAAAAATGCCGTTAAGATGTCTTTAACAAACTACCACTAGCCGCGCAATTTCTGAATTTCTGCACCTTATTGTTAATCTTATTAAACAAAGACACTGATAGGAATAAACATCCGGTCATAGATTTGAGTGTCTTTTACGTTACGGAAGACAGATCCAAGGGTAGGACGCAGATTTGAGTGTCTTTTACGTAACGGAAGACAGATCCTAGGAAAGAACGCAGATTTTAGTGTCGTTTACGTTACGGAAAACAGATCCGAGGAAAGGACGCAGATTTGAGTGTCTTTTACGTAACGGAAGACAGATCCGAGGAAAGGACGCAGATTTTATGCTGGACATAGATTTGACTATATACCTATAGAAATAATTTAATATCGTAATATTAACCGAAGTAAAACATTTTGTTGTGACAACCGACTTATTTCTGAGATAAGTAG
Source organism: Mytilus trossulus (assembly GCF_036588685.1). Taxonomy (NCBI): domain Eukaryota; kingdom Metazoa; phylum Mollusca; class Bivalvia; order Mytilida; family Mytilidae; genus Mytilus; species Mytilus trossulus. The sequence continues at coordinate 4,817,590 of NC_086378.1, forward strand.
ATTGTCAAACTGAAAATATGAATTGTAATAAATAATTGATATAGATATTGATGGAAGTCGATTCAAGTGTATTTTAAGGTGTGTTTTATGTTTTTTCCCAATGTTTATAGCCTATTGCCTATTACCATTCAAAGTTTCACTTTATTACAAATACAAAATATTCGCCATAGGGAATAATAAAATCAGCGTTTAAAACAGTGCGGTCTATTAACATTATTTGGAACCTATATGCCATTCTTCCGAAACATTTTCAAATGAAAAGCTGATACATGCTTGTCACGATAAGCATGGATAACAAAGGAGTAGGTCCAGTAAGACCCCTTTTGGCCCCAAAATATAGCAGTTTTACAAAATTGTTAAAATGTAAACCATTAGCTATTTATTGGACAGTAGAATACTTCTGCTACAAAAAATATGGGCTATTTTTGACAATACAATACACATATATCGGGTACTAGCACCATTAAGTTAGCTAAATTACTGAAATCTTCACAATTCTAGCATTTAAGTTAAATTTTAGACGGTTTTCGTTTAAAACGAAAGTGGCCGCATTCGTGTTCATCCTTAATACTGAAATGTAAGTTGTATTTTATGATAATACATAACATATATAAAGGTTGAGGATGAACACGGATGTGGCCACTTTCATTTTTGAAAACATAAACATCTGAAAAGTGACATGTTTTGGCATATTTGGTTGATTTTTCATATTTTAGCTTGAATCGGGTCGTTTTTAATGACTAAATAAGTTAAAATCTTTCACATTAACCAATTGATTCAAATGAAATAGACACTTAAGTGTTTCAAAAGTGGTCATAATCTTTCGTGAGATGAACCTGAAATTTGAGGCCAAAATTGGTCCTTACCTGACCTACTCCTTTAGTTCTACTTTTCATTGTTATATAAAGGTTATAAACTTACCAGGTGACGATGGGAATAATGTTATCAGCAAAATATAACGAGTTCATGATGTAGACGTCAACAATATACATATCTGTTAAATATAACAGGCATGCCATAGGGTATTCTGGTTCCCGGTACTACGTTTCAGGTATAAGCTATTAGCCATACTCTCTCACGTTATATTGGTATATGTGTAACATACTTAATATTGCAATCGGAAACCAGTATAGCCATATGGGTACATTATTGTTCAATCGAACACGAAGGGTCCATGCTACTTGCCTGTATCCGTATTTCTTTTTAATTATTGGCACGTAGGCAAAAAAACAACAACATATACTCCCCCTCCCCCTAAATAGAAAAAGCACACACACTCACACCGCCTGTCGAATTAGGAAGGGCAGCCTCTGCGAAAGATCCATACGAGGTGTCATTTTCAATGAATAGCTATTTTATAATAACCATTTTCTTCAGACAGAAAACACATAAGATATCAAGACATAATCTATTTTTTTTATTTTATACGTTATAAGATACTTTCCAAACCTCATAAGATATCTTTTATAGTTTATAAAGACATGCCTGGCAAAAGAAAAAGGCCCAAGTGATTGTACTGTAAACTCGCAAGCGATTGTACAGTATAATAAAACACCCAATCAATCTTTTAATGACATTTTTATCGCTGCTGTGTCACTTTTTTGATCGATTTACTCGGAGCTCCACCAAACTTTGATAATTGTACAAGGAAATGTAATGATAATATTTGGCGGAGTTATATTAAATCTCTTTCAAAAGGAAACCGGAAAATCGGTCGAAAATAATAAAAAAAATAATATCCAAAATTATATATGTATACGGAAACTGCAAAAAACGTCGTGTCCCGAAACTATTTTTTCGATTAAAAACTTAGATTTGTATCATTAAATCTCAGCATGTATAATGGAAACTTTAGTTTCTTTTGCAGGTCGTTTGTTTAATGGTATAATATAATAAAATGGTTCTAGAGAAAAAAACTCCGTAACTCGCTAAAATTCTATCCAAAAATAAGATATTATGCAATTTGTTTTGTATAAAAAGCATCAAATTAGGGGTCCACAAATCATATAAATCGTGTTCATCCATGGGTTACTAGCTGATCATGTTTGCTTATTTTAGTTTAATGTATCTATTACAGTTTGGTGTTAATTGAATAGACCTCTTTTGGTAGATCTCGACATTTTGCCCAAAAAACCCCGCATGAAATTATTAAACGTGTTGTTTTCAATTTTTTACATCACTGGGTCGATACCTCTGCTGGTGTACTTCCAGTCTCCAAGGGTATCATCAGCTCAGAAGTCAGTACTTCCTTACTGACATGATTTAACTAACTTTTCTAAAATTGTCCGTTTATAAAATTTGAAATCATAAAGAAACAAAGGTTTCAACTCGATCAGGCAAAGTTGACTTTAGATGAATTTGGCTGTTTATTTTAGGTATTGACATATACCTCTTCAACGATTTCGGTACTTCACATCCCTCGGATTTCCAATATTTGGCTTTGGGCGTTCCTGATGATGGTAAATGCAAAAAAGTCCTTCGGACGCATGCAATTATTAAACATGTTCGTTTCATCTTTTTGGAACATTTCTGCAATTCAGATTTTCTATACTAAATAAACTCATCATAAACCAAATAAAGTACAAAACGGGTTTAAAGCTTAATTACAAAACTTTCATTTTACTCCTATGTACTTTTTAACTGAGCCATGTCTGCCATTTTGAAGGGTCATCGGACACATTTAAAAAAAGATACTCTTATGATGATTGTGGACAGAGGTTTCACGTCAAGTGATGAGAAAATCTTACTTTGTCCTTTTGACCAAATGATCTAAACATTTCTTCACCCCTTTTTTTTTTTTAAATAATACGAAAGAATCTTTCACTTTCTAAATGAAGACGAGGGTTTCCGGTGTACAGGTTAATATATGTAAGTGCTCTAAATTTTCATACGAAAGAAAAGCCATGTTGTGTTGGCTTTTGTCAATTTTAAATTTAAAGCATCACATTCTACTATTCAAAGATTATTTATAGAACTCTTTAATGTAACTCTTTTCTTTAAGTGACATGCCATTCAGTTTGGCCCAATTAAAACCTCTGTTTTTTCTCAGGTTTGTTATTGTTACTACTTCAGGTATGCAACAATAAAAAAAGTTAACTTTGCAATATCCTTCCTTCGAGACAATTTGTACGCATAGATTTCCGAAAGCAATTATTCTATTGAAAAGTTGAAGAATGATGTAATTGATGAAAGACGAAAACGTAAGTGAAAAGGAACACCTGATTTTGCAATGTCACTCAAATCAATATTAAACAATAGTTTATTATTTTGAAAACTCGTTTTCTTAAAGTTACATGAAGATGGTCCAATAAACACCTTTGATAATCGTTGATGTGTTGGTATCAAGATTAAATCACGTCATCACTTCTGACTTAACGTATGCACCATTTAATTTTTTTACCTTGCAATATCCTTCAACCGAGACAATTGAGTAGCTTAAATTCGAAAACAATTATCGTATTAAATATTCATTGAATGCTGTCATAATTGATATTAATTGTAAAATATGTAAACGACGAACAAGTAAGTGAAAGGAAAGTCTAAAATAAATAATAAACAGGGCACAAGCATGAAAATACGTAGCTTCGTTTCGTGTGTATTTTAGTCAAGATGCCATCTTATTAATTATTGAGTTGAGTTCTAAAGTCATACGATGACCATGTAGGCGATGTAAAAATAAATATAGATATAAATAGATTATGCAAACTCGTACTGTTGGATTATTCTAAGTATATTTAATTTCATATTATAGACAAAAAATAAATGTTTATTATCGATTTTACCTGTAAAAGAATGAATTTTTGACGATCGAATCAGTCAATCAAATGATTTATCTTTGTTTCACTTTCCATGTTGACATTCTTTTCTTTTGAATAACTTTACACATACACTTCACGTGTTATCCATCTCAAACTCAGGGGGTGAAATTGAAGTTCACATGAATACGGATTCAATATGGTCGAATTATTTACTTGCAAGTGAATAATTCATAATCAATATTTTTCAACTTATTTTGACAAAATTGAACCATACTGGTTGCTAAAAGATACTTATTATTGCTTGAGCATATTTTTTTTTTTAGATTTTTTTATACATCTAGTAGCTAGTGGGAACTAGCTACGAGATGTATGAGATGCTTAAGATAATCAAATTCCACGAATTGAAGAACCCACGAACATATTCCTTTTGCTCAAACAACGAAATTGGTACCAAGAACAAAATTACTTTAACAGTATGTTTTTCTTTAATATTTTATAATGGCAAAATACTGAACCTTTAACGCGGGGACTGAGACTGATACTCATTTTATAAAGACATAATATTTCAGGCAGGTTATTTAAAAATAGTACATAGTATTTCAGTTTTTCTTAGTTTATGTTCACCATTGACCTTTTGCTTAGATTTTGTTTTATTGTGCGGTATGAGGTGGGAGATTGAGACCTCACAAACCATGTTTTACCCCGCCACACTCTGGTATCTGTTCCAAGTCAGGAACCTTTATCCGGTGTTAGTCTTGTGTATTTTTAATTTAATATTTGTTTCATTCGGCGTTCGTTTTAAAACAAAACAAATATCTTCATAACAGTACATTATAAGCTTAGTTCTTAAGCCAGCGCATTTTGATTATGGTGTGAAAACGATGATGTTTTGCATTTTTGTACATCGAAGAACATCATTGACTACAATCCACGATAACAATATTCTTTGACCAAAATGGCAATGATTATAATAACTATCTAGACACAGCAATGTTCGAGTGTAATGCCAAGCTCCGAAACTGTGATAATGTTGTCTCTATTACGCGACGCAAACTTTCCGTTTAGCGTTGTGATGTTGCCCCTATTTCGAAGATCAGCATTAAGCTTCGGCAATATTTACAATTTCTAAAACTTTAATGCAGCTGTATGTTGATTCATATTTATTTATTATGTTATAATGATTCATGTAGAAAGCAGGAGATGAGCTTGCAACTCACAATAACACAAAACCATTGTGTTTTCACTCAACTCGCTTATTTAATTTTGTGGCTTCGCAGCATCTATCATATATTAGTTTGTGAAATGTTATTTATGTTCGTTATTTTGATTGGCACTCGCGAGTCATTCCAATACTAGCTTTTATTTTCATATGAAATGCAAAGTTCATGAAAGCGCATACTTGAAATAACAATGTCGACGCTGTGCGATCCCCACATTGATCTTGAATTTGTGATAGTCTACAATATTAAAATTTTTCGGCTATGTCCGAGATAAAAGAATATATAATTAAAGAAGGTACAAGGATTATAATTAAGTACGCTAAACGCGCGTGTATTCTACACAAGACACCAGTGAGGCTCAAATCAAAATATTAATGAAGCCATACAAGTACAAAGTTGAAGAGCATTGAAGATCCAAAATTCCTAAAATGTGTGCCAAATACGGCTACGGTAATCTTTGACTGGGTTAAAAAAAATCCTTAGTTTTTCGAAAATTTCAGTCATGTAAACAGAAAATTTATAATAGTTATCAAAGGTACCAGGATGACCACATTATTGATATTAAGGTCAACATCGAGGTGTTGACTACTGGGTTGGTGATACCCTCGGGGACGAAACATCCACCATCAGTGGTGAAGAAGTCCTTCGAAAGATTTTCCACGCTTCATAAAAAATGTGCTTCGGTGAACACTTGTATATGCCATAACTAAGAACTAAAACGGCGAGCATTTAATGATAGGATTAATCAAGTGGTTTATATTCTATTTCGAGAGGGACACAAAGAAAAGAAGCAGGTTCAATAAAATGGAGAAAACTTGATAATAACAATGTAATAACTTTTCGATATAGGGAAAACAACCATTGGTGTTTGTACCCGGACTGCTTAAACGGTGACCGTAGCCGGAGGCGTAGGGTCGTGCAGCCACTATGTCGCCTTTACCAACTGTCTTTGGACCGTGAAATGGACGAGAGATCGGACCGGTAAGTGCATGCCTCTCATCTTCCTTTACAAACTACTTTTCGTCATCTTCTAAATCAATAAAAGCATATACAGATTTCTTTAAGAAAGCAAACAAAATAACAAGCAATAAATTCTCTATTAGGTGATTCTAATCTGTTATTTTAACTCAATTGTATCTACATGTGTTTTCTGATGTTCTCTGCATTTGAACATATTTTTCACTGCATCTCTCAGTTTTTCACTCATGGCTATATAAATAAGAAGCGCAGCCAATGATCATTGACAATTTTAGAATTTCAATGAGAAGTTTCAAATGTTCCAAGTAATGTTAATATTCCTTACTTACTTGCTACCCGGTATGCCATCTGCATGTAGGGCAGCAACAAAGGTTCTCAATTTCTGTCTGTCTTTGGCCATCTTTTCCACTGTTCCACATGCATTATTCATGGTCTTCAGTTCTCTTTCTACAGTACGTCTCCGTGTGTTCTTTGGTCTTCCTCGCTTACGCCTTCCTTCTGGATTGCAATGTAGATATGTCCCCATATAAAGTTCAAAAAGTAGTTCATTGTTTTACTGTATGGAAACGAGTACCACGACAGAGTTATCAAATTTCTCTGTTTTATGATCATAAAATTTGATGAAATTTTGTAAATACGACATATTCGTTGAGACTATACTGCAATATGTGATTAATGTAACATCATTTATGGACTGCTTGTACAGTTCAGGCCTTTCCTTTACATAAAAAGTGTACACATCAACAATGTCGTCAATTAAATATTCATAGTACATTTGTTTCAATTTATCTTTATAAATTATATCGACTGAGAGCCGCGCAGCTTCTGCCAATTGTTTTTTGTCAAATGAAGACCATGATTAATCCACATGATTTATCATTTTTTGTTTATAATGTGGAGGCATTTCAATTAGAGAGGCATTGCTTCCCCTAGATATGACTCAGGCTAGCATCGAGACATTCTGAATACAGTTGTTAAAACTCGGTCGTCAGTTTCTGTATAGCAACATTCTGCATACTCAAATTGGATCTATTTTACATTTCTAAATTCGATTTAGTATGCGTGTCCAAATTGTATTCATATGTACAGAATAGAGCTAAGGTTACACAAGCCTTGGTACTTCTGCGAGAAAATAAATCCAATTTATATTAGGCAAATGTTAAGTTTTTACAAAACCTATCGATTTTTCAATCAAAAGTCTAGGTCCTAAGATTTAAATTTTTCTTACAAAAATATGTATTCTTACTGATGCTTTCTAAAATAGGGCAAATTGTTTTAGTCTAATAATAAATTAGTCTCTGAATTAGGAGAATGAAACGTGCAAATTTATTTTATTCAATACTAAGTAAATACGTTACAATGACATACATGTCTTCTTCTAATAGAAAATATCGTTCTTTACCGTTGCTTCATATATGCGTAATGTATTTCCCCAAATGTGTCATATTCTTTCTTGTGCAATTTATGTAACAATTCAATATCCTTTCTTTTTTTCTTAAATCTTTGTTATTTTTAACAAGTCTTGCTCAGTCCTAGGTGTTGTCCAAAGTACATTATGGTTATAAAAAGATTACGTAGAGGGATAAAAGTAGAGCTGTTTTATTCCACATGATGGATATATTATATCAAGTAAGAGAAAAAGGATAAAGGTATTATTTTTGACAGAATGTTAAAACAGTTCTTGTCACAATGTTTCTTCAATTACTTGAGTCAAGACAGAAATAAAAAAAAACATGTATTATAATAAATAGTTCTAATATTTAAAAAAAAAATCACCAAAGAAAATGTTTGGGCAAAAATTTATTGGCTAACAACTACAGAAAAATAAAACCATCAAAAGACTGCAGAAGATATGAAGGTTTTAATGATTGCACGAGAAGTTCATAATTCCCAATCACAAGTTAATACAACTGGTTTTTTTGGCATGTACGTAGTTAGGCCTTTGTAAGTCTTGTATCCTTTTTTCAATTTCAGTTCATTTATATGTATTGGAGTTATTTGTGACGGCTTTTTGCACGGACTGAGTACACATGTTTGTATATATGGTCCAGCTGAAGCTCGCCTCCGGGTACGGTATTTTCTCGCTGAGTTGAAGACCAACTGTAAGCCTTCGGCTGTTTTCACTCTTTCACTCTTTAAGTCTTTGGTCTCTTTTCTGCTTTTTCATTCTTTGGTCTTGTTGATGTCTCTTTGACACATTTCCCATTTTCATTTTCAATTTCACATAAACTGTCAGCGTTGCAACACTGTCGTAAAAATATCACAAACAAACTACCACTAGACGCGCAATTCCTGAATTCCTGCAATTAACGAAAACAGATATTTTAAGTGCCACACGTAAAAGGTGTGGCACTTACAATTGTTATTGTCTATCTTATAAAATAAAGACACTGATTAGAACAAACCAAGTGTCTAAGATTTGAGTGTCGTTTACGTTATGCTAGCACTCCACAGTTAGAAAATAAAATTAAAATTGAACAACAAAATGTTTTATCATCTTCTAATCCTGGCTTTAAAATACATTAACATAACTTTTTGTGTTATTCATGTGCATATGAATGTAATCAGTATCTTCCATAGATTTTATTTTCACAAGTTGAAAGTGTGAAAAAAATCCTTTCTTGTGTATTCATGGCAACATTCTGCATTTATTCACCATAAAATATTGAAAAAAGGGAACTGAAAATGTCACATATAGCCCAAAAATTTGAATTATCATTTATATTATCGAAAGGTCCGAAATATCTTGAGCCGAAATCCATCAATTGGAATTACGACTTTAAAATTTTGATGGATTTAGTCAAGGATTATGCCAGACAATGGGCTAAGCGCGAGAGGGAAGACGTATACACTCTTTCCGAATAGATTAAGGCAGTGAGGTCATTGATACAAATCCGAATTAAGAAACTGAATGGGTCCATCAATGCCCATGCTACGTCAATCTTTAAAGACCCAAATGTTGCTATACACCTATCCGACCCCCATGATAAATGTGTTGTTGTCTCCGCAGAAAAAGCCACAAATAACATCGTTTTTGTGTGTAAAAGTCATTACATTAACTGCTTGATAAACGAATTAGGTATTGACAATTCACTTGGAAACTCAACATATACCCTCACGACACTAACCAAAGAGGAAATCCTGGATAATCATAGGTCTGTTCTTTGTTCCTTTTGAATTTCAACCAAAGAGAAGAACTGGATTTTCCTTCACTGTATTGGATACCTAAACTACATAAGTGTCCTTACAAACAACGGTATATTGCTTGGTCTTCCAAGTGCTCCACGAAACCTCTTTCTACATTATTAACATCAATTTTATCAGCAATCAAAGACGGGCTTCAAAGTTATTATGAAACTGTCTATTCTAGAGGTGGCGTGAATCAGATGTGGATACTTAAAAATTCCAATTTTTTTTAGAGTACACACAATCTAACTCTCTTTCATCTTGTAACAGTATTAAAACATTTGACTTTTCTACTCTTTACACAAGTATTCCACATTCCAAACTAAAAGACAAATTGAAAGAGTTGGTATTGCTTTGCTAAAAAAAAACGAATGGCCAACGTAAATACAAGTATCTTGTCTTAGGAAGGAATAAATCCTACTTTGTAAAGGATCACTCTGATTCAAACAAAAAATTCTCTGAAACTGAAATTATCAAGATGCTTGATTTTTTAATTGACAACATAGTTGTTACGTTTAGAGGACGTGTTTTTTCAACAGACTGTCGGCATTCCAATGAGAACAAACTGTGATTCTCTACTTGCCGACTTATTTCTTTATTATTATGAAGCTGACTTCATGTAGGAACTTCTTAGGAAGAAAGGTAAGAAGTTAGCAATATCCTTTAACTCTACTTTTCGCTATACAGATGATGTTCTTTCACTAAATAATTCAAAATTTGGTGACTATGTGGAACGCATCTATCTCATTGAACTAGAGATAAAGGATACTACAGATACAGTTAAGTCGGCTCCAGATCTTGACTTAAATCTAGAAATTGACCATGAGGGTCGGTTGAAAACAAAACTTTACGACAAAAGAGATGATTTCAGCTTTCAAATTGTGAACTTTCCATTTCTAAGTAGCAACATTCTAGCAGCGACTGCATACGGGGTACATATCTCCCAATTGCTACGATATTCCCGTGCTTGCATTTTCTATCATGATTTTCTTGATCGAGGTTTGCTGCCCACAAGGAAGCTATTAAACGAAGAGTTTCAAATGGTGAAGTTGAAATCATCCCGTCCGTAAATTTTACGGACTCCATCACGATTTGGTTGACCGTTATGGAATAATCGTTTCTCAAATGATATCGGATATGTTCCTTACGTCGTAACTACAATCCCTTTCCCTTTCATGAATGTGACCTACCGAATTAGACTATTTACCGGATTTGATATCACATAAGCAACACGACGGGTGCCACATGTGGAGCAGGATCTGCTTACTCTTCCGGAGCACCTGAGATCACCCCTAGTTTTTGGTGGGGTTCGTGTTCTTTATTCTTTTGTTTTCTATGTTGTGTCATGTGTACTATTGTTTGTCTGTTTGTCTTTTTCATTTTTAGCCATGGCGTTGTCAGTTTGTTTTAGATTTATGAGTTTGACTGTCCCTTTGGTATCTTTCGTCCCTCTTTTTGAATCAAACTAGGATTTCAATGTCTTTGAGTGATCAAATGAAAAATGGGTGTCTTTCGCCTTATTTGTTTGTACAATTTTCAAAAAGTTGGAAAAAACATTACAATAATTGCCGGACAAAGGTTGGTATGGATATGCAAATACGGACTGTCACACGGAAAACAGCCTATATTACATATATTACATAATCTTGTGGTTCATATAAACCCACTTTGATGCCTTTTTTTAATTTTCAGCTGTCCGAAAATGAAATTTATTGCACACTAGCTCTCATATTTGACAAATCCCCAGGGGCCAAAATGCAAAACTTAATTTCTAACTGTGGAGTGATACCTGAAAAAACCAGTCTGCAGATTCAGGCTGAACATAGATTTGACTACAAATATTTACACATAAAACAATTTCATATCGTAATATAAACCGAAGTATTATAATAAATAATTAATATAGATATTGATTAAAGTCATTTCAATTATATTTATGTGTGTTTATGATTATTTTTTTTTATGTTTATAGCCAATCGGCTTTTAAATTTCAAAATTTTATTTTATTACAAAAGTAAAATGTTTTCCCATAGGGAAAATTAAATCTCCGTTTAAAACAGTGCGGTTTGACATTATTAGGAACCTATATCCATTTTTTCCGAAACATTTCCAAATGAAAAGATGATACATGCTTGTCACGATAAGCACGAATAACAAATTTAGTTATACTTTTCCTTGTCATATAACTGTTATAAGCATAGATGGAGACAATGGGGATAACGTTATCAACAAAACATAACGTGTTCCTTTTGTGGACGTTAACAATATACATGTCCATAATTTATAACAGGCAAGCCATAGGGGTACAAAATGACTCAAACGAACGCTATGGTCCCTGTTATTTGCTTGTATCATTATTTATTTTTATGGTCCGTCCGTCGGTTAGTAGTACAATCATCTTCAAACTTAGTTCACATGATCCCTAGGATATAATCTTTCTAAGGTTGATGCCAAATTAGAGAATAAGAGAAAGTGCGGATCGGGAACCCGTGTGCCATTGACACAATCTTGTTTATCATGGGATCGTAAGCAAGAACACGCATACCCTCATTATAGGAAAGTACAAACTCTGCAATAGATCTATACGCGGTATTATATACATCAAATGTTTCTGCTAGTGTTGCTAAATGCTTTCTTCAGACGGAAAACAAATAACTCATTAAGGTTTTAAGATAAAGATATTTTTAAGAACTTAAAATAACTCGTTTTATAAAACATCTTATAAAAACTAGAGTATACAATATCTCTTATATGTTATATTAGACCTTGCAAATAGTTTATATGATATCTCATATAGTTTACAGAATAAGTTCCGTGCCCACGCAAAGATAATGATCACATTTGTAGGAAAACTAAGATTTATCATAAAATCTCCGAAAAAAGGAAACCGTCCTGGTGATTCTAATCTGTTATTTTGACTCAATTGTATCTACACTTGTTTCCTTATGTTCTCTGCATTTGAACATATTTTTCACAGCATCTCTCAGTTTTTCACTCATTGCTATATAGATAAGAAAGTTTGAAGCACAGCCAATGATCATTGACAATTTTAGAATTTCAGTGAGAAGTTTCAAATGTTCCAAGGTAATTTTAATATGTCCCCAGATAATGTTCAGTAGGTAGTTCATTTGTTCACTGTACGGCGAAGAAACAAGTACCACAACTGAGTTTTTAAATTTCTCTGTTTTATGATCATAACATTTGATTAAATTTTCTAAATACGACATGTTTTTTGACACTGCACTGCAATATGCGATTAATGTAACATCATTAATGGACTGCTTGTAAAATTTAATCCTTTCCTTTACACGAAACGTGTAAACATCAACAAAGTCGTCAACTAGATATTCATAGTACGTTTGTTTTAATTGATCTTTATAAATTATATCGACTGCGAGCCGCGCAGCTTCTACCGATTGTTCTTTGTAAAATAAAGATAATGATTTATCCACATGTTTTATCATTTTTTGTTTATGAAGTGGTGGAAGTTCATTAAAACTAGAGCGGCATGGCTCCCCCGAGATATGACTGAGGCTAGCATCGAGACATGCTGAATACAGTTGATGAAACTCGGTCGTGAGTTTCTGTATAGCAACATTATGCATGTCCGAGTTTGACTTGTTCTGCATTTCCATATTTGATTTATTCTGAGTGTCCAAATTGAATTCATATGTACTGAATAGAGTTAAGTTAACATAAAGCCTTGGTACTTCTGCGAGACAAAATACTATCATAACGCACACAATTAATATGCAAGATTTTTTTTCAGCTCTGGAAGACGTGGTATGTCCACGTATATGTTTCCGTCGGCATAGTATATATATAATATAGCATGTTGATATAAGCATTGTTGTTACTGCAACAACCAGAATAACGGAGAACATAATCGGATAAAATGATAGAATATACTTCTGAAAGGTACGTTGTGGTTTCGAGACTAAACATACACCTTCTTCCTTCTCACGACTGAATTTGATTATGAATAGTCTTGGCATATTTACGGCTAGAGTAAACATATAACATGCACAGCAAACAATGCAAGTTATTTGTGACGGCTTTTTGCACGGACTGAGTACACATGATTGTATAGATGGTCCAGCTGAAGCTCGCCTTCGGGTACGGTATTTTCTCGCTGAGTTGAAGACCAACTGTAAGCCTTCGGCTGTTTTCACTCTTTCACTCTTTAAGTCTTTGGTCTCTTTTCTGCTTTTTCATTCTTTGGTCTTGTTGATGTCTCTTTGACACATTTCCCATTTTCATTTTCAATTTCACATAAACTGTCAGCGTTGCAACACTGTCGTAAAAATATCACAAACAAACTACCACTAGACGCGCAATTCCTGAATTCCTGCAATTAACGAAAACAGATATTTTAAGTGCCACACGTAAAAGGTGTGGCACTTACAATTGTTATTGTCTATCTTATAAAATAAAGACACTGATTAGAACAAACCAAGTGTCTAAGATTTGAGTGTCGTTTACGTTATGCTAGCACTCCACAGTTAGAAAATAAAATTAAAATTGAACAACAAAATGTTTTATCATCTTCTAATCCTGGCTTTAAAATACATTAACCTAACTTTTTGTGTTATTCATGTGCATATGAATGTAATCAGTATCTTCCATAGATTTTATTTTCACAAGTTGAAAGTGTGAAAAAAATCCTTTCTTGTGTATTCATGGCAACATTCTGCATTTATTCACCATAAAATATTGAAAAAAGGGAACTGAAAATGTCACATATAGCCCAAAAATTTGAATTATCATTTATATTATCGAAAGGTCCGAAATATCTTGAGCCGAAATCCATCAATTGGAATTACGACTTTAAAATTTTGATGGATTCAGTCAAGGATTATGCCAGACAATGGGCTAAGCGCGAGAGGGAAGACGTATACACTCTTTCCGAATGGATTAAGGCAGTGAGGTCATTGATACAAATCCGAATTAAGAAACTGAATGGGTCCATCAATGCCCATGCTACGTCAATCTTTAAAGACCCAAATGTTGCTATACACCTATCCGACCCCCATTATAAATGTGTTGTTGTCTCCGCAGACAAAGCCACAAATAACATCGTTTTTGTGTGTAAAAGTCATTACATTAACTGGGACAATACCCCTAATGCGCCTTGAAATGAGGAACACAAAAGTCACGTGTAAACAAAAAATCTCTGTGTAGTGATATTTGACACATTTCTATGATAAACAAATAACTGAGCTGAACCATTAGTGTTAATTTAGAAAATAAGGGAACACAGAATAAATGTGTAAAAACCATGGAGCTATGAAATGTGTTCAAAGTATTAAAATTTCAAAGAACTTATTGTGTTAAAATTGGGATTTTTTACCATGAGGAGCGACATCGCAAAAGGATACTCGGGGTTTGCTAAATTACGGAAAAATGAATCACACTTCGTACCCCGAAAATTTAACCACATATGTAAACATGTCGCAGCTTCGAAACAAGCCATCATACATATACAAGTTTACGATATGGGCTGAGCAACAGAAGAAAACGTTACCATTACGGCCTATGGAATAACAATTGCGCATATTGCCCCATCTTGTGAGCTAGGATCCAGAGATATGTTAAGCTAATTTCACCTTGTACACCACAGAAAATTGTTAAAATGATGGTTAGTAGTTTTTTATTTATACCTAGTTATCATAAATGATTTCAGATAAATATTATTGATAAAGAACAGCAAAAATTCAATAAAATTTTCACTTTTAAATGCATTACTGGCACGGGGCTGAACACTTTTTTTTAGGCACAGTCATAACTTTGTTTACCCCCGAGAGATCCGAAATGAATTGTTTATTCAATTGAAAAAGGCAAGAAAAAACTTACATGTAATATAAATAAATTGTAAGTAAACATGACACAATATAGTCTTTGTTATGCAATTATCACTCTGGTCTACAGGAATAGCTTATAATCAAGGGAGATAACACACTTCACACGAGTAAAGTGAGATACATCATACATGTGCTTTTATCCAATGATTTGACCCTGGTCAGTAGATATCATATGCAAATAAACAGAAAAAAAACCATGTACATGTATTAAGAAAATCACGAATTACTATTGTTAATGCACACGAGCAAAACACAAGATATTGTCATTTCTCAGTGAAAAAGGGGGAGGGTCAAACCTTCTTGAACACAATATTGCTATTCAACTACATGTATTAAGCTAGTTAGCTACTACTCATTGCTTCTAATATAAACAGTTTAAATGAAGGTGGCTAAGCCACAAGGGAGAAGCATTTTTCTTTCTTTGTGATAACATTT
Organism: Mytilus trossulus; assembly: GCF_036588685.1. Lineage (NCBI taxonomy): Eukaryota > Metazoa > Mollusca > Bivalvia > Mytilida > Mytilidae > Mytilus > Mytilus trossulus. The sequence continues at coordinate 4,833,028 of NC_086378.1, forward strand.
TCAAGAATTAGATTTTTCTCTCTCAATAATACTTATGTATTTAAATTAAATGATAACACAGTTTGAGTTAATTTTTTTTGTCTTATTTCAGTTCCAGACATATCATTACTTTTAAATATGAGATGACAAACTAAAGGTTTTAAAAAGTCCTGAATAACTGGTAAGCATTTTGATTTATTAGGTAAGCTCTAAATTATTAATTTATGGTATTTGTGCAAATGAAATTACAGTCGGTATGTTAAAAATATGCTTATATGAAAACTGTTGCTATGGTCTTGCTATTAAATGAAAAGGCTTGGTTACTGGTCTTTTCGACTCAACATTTCGAGTTAAATCTTGCGTCAACTGATTCTCATGTAACACTGCAAACTCTATTTAGCACTATTTTGATCTGTCATTATTTAATGACGCCATAATACGTGTGATGTCACAATGTTTCCTTTAATACCTCATGTGGATTTCTCACTGATAAAGGGTTTTCACTGAAATACATGTAAAAAGCCTTTTTTTCTCAAATAGAATTATGTGAATGGACAAGTTTTGAAAATTTGCACTTCATTGCACTCTAATTACATGATAAGAATGACTTTCCCAGTAGTTTTGAGGGGTTTCCACAGTATTATATACCAGATGTCCACTAGTAAGAATAGTTATTTTGCTGGGTTTTTTTTTATGAAATCTACATTTTTGCATAATTTCTCTGTCAAAATGCACTTTAAGACACAAGAAAATGTTATAGAATGCTTTAATAGGGTCTGTGTATTGTTATTTAAGGTTATCATCAGAAGTTTTGTCCTTGTTTTGACTAGTAAAGGTATACTGGAAGAAATTAATTATACATGCACGTTGTATTAAAAATAAATGAATATAGCGATAAAAGTGTCATTGCCATATAGTGCTGAAATGACTTTATTTTTTGTCAGAAATGGACAAAAATACACAGATTTATTCAGAATGTCATACCGATGAAGATCACCTAAAAATATTTGGAAAAATCAGAACTATGGATTTCAATATGGGACAATACCCCTAATGCGCCTTGAAATGAGGAACACAAAAGTCACGTGTAAACAAAAAATCTCTGTGTAGTGATATTTGACACATTTCTATGATAAACAAATAACTGAGCTGAACCATTAGTGTTAATTTAGAAAATAAGGGAACACAGAATAAATGTGTAAAAACCATGGAGCTATGAAATGTGTTCAAAGTATTAAAATTTCAAAGAACTTATTGTGTTAAAATTGGGATTTTTTACCATGAGGAGCGACATCGCAAAAGGATACTCGGGGTTTGCTAAATTACGGAAAAATGAATCACACTTCGTACCCCGAAAATTTAACCACATATGTAAACATGTCGCAGCTTCGAAACAAGCCATCATACATATACAAGTTTACGATATGGGCTGAGCAACAGAAGAAAACGTTACCATTACGGCCTATGGAATAACAATTGCGCATATTGCCCCATCTTGTGAGCTAGGATCCAGAGATATGTTAAGCTAATTTCACCTTGTACACCACAGAAAATTGTTAAAATGATGGTTAGTAGTTTTTTATTTATACCTAGTTATCATAAATGATTTCAGATAAATATTATTGATAAAGAACAGCAAAAATTCAATAAAATTTTCACTTTTAAATGCATTACTGGCACGGGGCTGAACACTTTTTTTTAGGCACAGTCATAACTTTGTTTACCCCCGAGAGATCCGAAATGAATTGTTTATTCAATTGAAAAAGGCAAGAAAAAACTTACATGTAATATAAATAAATTGTAAGTAAACATGACACAATATAGTCTTTGTTATGCAATTATCACTCTGGTCTACAGGAATAGCTTATAATCAAGGGAGATAACACACTTCACACGAGTAAAGTGAGATACATCATACATGTGCTTTTATCCAATGATTTGACCCTGGTCAGTAGATATCATATGCAAATAAACAGAAAAAAAACCATGTACATGTATTAAGAAAATCACGAATTACTATTGTTAATGCACACGAGCAAAACACAAGATATTGTCATTTCTCAGTGAAAAAGGGGGAGGGTCAAACCTTCTTGAACACAATATTGCTATTCAACTACATGTATTAAGCTAGTTAGCTACTACTCATTGCTTCTAATATAAACAGTTTAAATGAAGGTGGCTAAGCCACAAGGGAGAAGCATTTTTCTTTCTTTGTGATAACATTTTCAAGAATTAGATTTTTCTCTCTCAATAATACTTATGTATTTAAATTAAATGATAACACAGTTTGAGTTAAATTTTTTTGTCTTATTTCAGTTCCAGACATATCATTACTTTTAAATATGAGATGACAAACTAAAGGTTTTAAAAAGTCCTGAATAACTGGTAAGCATTTTGATTTATTAGGTAAGCTCTAAATTATTAATTTATGGTATTTGTGCAAATGAAATTACAGTCGGTATGTTAAAAATATGCTTATATGAAAACTGTTGCTATGGTCTTGCTATTAAATGAAAAGGCTTGGTTACTGGTCTTTTCGACTCAACATTTCGAGTTAAATCTTGCGTCAACTGATTCTCATGTAACACTGCAAACTCTATTTAGCACTATTTTGATCTGTCATTATTTAATGACGCCATAATACGTGTGATGTCACAATGTTTCCTTTAATACCTCATGTGGATTTCTCACTGATAAAGGGTTTTCACTGAAATACATGTAAAAAGCCTTTTTTTCTCAAATAGAATTATGTGAATGGACAAGTTTTGAAAATTTGCACTTCATTGCACTCTAATTACATGATAAGAATGACTTTCCCAGTAGTTTTGAGGGGTTTCCACAGTATTATATACCAGATGTCCACTAGTAAGAATAGTTATTTTGCTGGGTTTTTTTTTATGAAATCTACATTTTTGCATAATTTCTCTGTCAAAATGCACTTTAAGACACAAGAAAATGTTATAGAATGCTTTAATAGGGTCTGTGTATTGTTATTTAAGGTTATCATCAGAAGTTTTGTCCTTGTTTTGACTAGTAAAGGTATACTGGAAGAAATTAATTATACATGCACGTTGTATTAAAAATAAATGAATATAGCGATAAAAGTGTCATTGCCATATAGTGCTGAAATGACTTTATTTTTTGTCAGAAATGGACAAAAATACACAGATTTATTCAGAATGTCATACCGATGAAGATCACCTAAAAATATTTGGAAAAATCAGAACTATGGATTTCAATATGGGACAATACCCCTAATGCGCCTTGAAATGAGGAACACAAAAGTCACGTGTAAACAAAAAATCTCTGTGTAGTGATATTTGACACATTTCTATGATAAACAAATAACTGAGCTGAACCATTAGTGTTAATTTAGAAAATAAGGGAACACAGAATAAATGTGTAAAAACCATGGAGCTATGAAATGTGTTCAAAGTATTAAAATTTCAAAGAACTTATTGTGTTAAAATTGGGATTTTTTACCATGAGGAGCGACATCGCAAAAGGATACTCGGGGTTTGCTAAATTACGGAAAAATGAATCACACTTCGTACCCCGAAAATTTAACCACATATGTAAACATGTCGCAGCTTCGAAACAAGCCATCATACATATACAAGTTTACGATATGGGCTGAGCAACAGAAGAAAACGTTACCATTACGGCCTATGGAATAACAATTGCGCATATTGCCCCATCTTGTGAGCTAGGATCCAGAGATATGTTAAGCTAATTTCACCTTGTACACCACAGAAAATTGTTAAAATGATGGTTAGTAGTTTTTTATTTATACCTAGTTATCATAAATGATTTCAGATAAATATTATTGATAAAGAACAGCAAAAATTCAATAAAATTTTCACTTTTAAATGCATTACTGGCACGGGGCTGAACACTTTTTTTTAGGCACAGTCATAACTTTGTTTACCCCCGAGAGATCCGAAATGAATTGTTTATTCAATTGAAAAAGGCAAGAAAAAACTTACATGTAATATAAATAAATTGTAAGTAAACATGACACAATATAGTCTTTGTTATGCAATTATCACTCTGGTCTACAGGAATAGCTTATAATCAAGGGAGATAACACACTTCACACGAGTAAAGTGAGATACATCATACATGTGCTTTTATCCAATGATTTGACCCTGGTCAGTAGATATCATATGCAAATAAACAGAAAAAAAACCATGTACATGTATTAAGAAAATCACGAATTACTATTGTTAATGCACACGAGCAAAACACAAGATATTGTCATTTCTCAGTGAAAAAGGGGGAGGGTCAAACCTTCTTGAACACAATATTGCTATTCAACTACATGTATTAAGCTAGTTAGCTACTACTCATTGCTTCTAATATAAACAGTTTAAATGAAGGTGGCTAAGCCACAAGGGAGAAGCATTTTTCTTTCTTTGTGATAACATTTTCAAGAATTAGATTTTTCTCTCTCAATAATACTTATGTATTTAAATTAAATGATAACACAGTTTGAGTTAAATTTTTTTGTCTTATTTCAGTTCCAGACATATCATTACTTTTAAATATGAGATGACAAACTAAAGGTTTTAAAAAGTCCTGAATAACTGGTAAGCATTTTGATTTATTAGGTAAGCTCTAAATTATTAATTTATGGTATTTGTGCAAATGAAATTACAGTCGGTATGTTAAAAATATGCTTATATGAAAACTGTTGCTATGGTCTTGCTATTAAATGAAAAGGCTTGGTTACTGGTCTTTTCGACTCAACATTTCGAGTTAAATCTTGCGTCAACTGATTCTCATGTAACACTGCAAACTCTATTTAGCACTATTTTGATCTGTCATTATTTAATGACGCCATAATACGTGTGATGTCACAATGTTTCCTTTAATACCTCATGTGGATTTCTCACTGATAAAGGGTTTTCACTGAAATACATGTAAAAAGCCTTTTTTTCTCAAATAGAATTATGTGAATGGACAAGTTTTGAAAATTTGCACTTCATTGCACTCTAATTACATGATAAGAATGACTTTCCCAGTAGTTTTGAGGGGTTTCCACAGTATTATATACCAGATGTCCACTAGTAAGAATAGTTATTTTGCTGGGTTTTTTTTTATGAAATCTACATTTTTGCATAATTTCTCTGTCAAAATGCACTTTAAGACACAAGAAAATGTTATAGAATGCTTTAATAGGGTCTGTGTATTGTTATTTAAGGTTATCATCAGAAGTTTTGTCCTTGTTTTGACTAGTAAAGGTATACTGGAAGAAATTAATTATACATGCACGTTGTATTAAAAATAAATGAATATAGCGATAAAAGTGTCATTGCCATATAGTGCTGAAATGACTTTATTTTTTGTCAGAAATGGACAAAAATACACAGATTTATTCAGAATGTCATACCGATGAAGATCACCTAAAAATATTTGGAAAAATCAGAACTATGGATTTCAATATGGGACAATACCCCTAATGCGCCTTGAAATGAGGAACACAAAAGTCACGTGTAAACAAAAAATCTCTGTGTAGTGATATTTGACACATTTCTATGATAAACAAATAACTGAGCTGAACCATTAGTGTTAATTTAGAAAATAAGGGAACACAGAATAAATGTGTAAAAACCATGGAGCTATGAAATGTGTTCAAAGTATTAAAATTTCAAAGAACTTATTGTGTTAAAATTGGGATTTTTTACCATGAGGAGCGACATCGCAAAAGGATACTCGGGGTTTGCTAAATTACGGAAAAATGAATCACACTTCGTACCCCGAAAATTTAACCACATATGTAAACATGTCGCAGCTTCGAAACAAGCCATCATGCATATACAAGTTTACGATATGGGCTGAGCAACAGAAGAAAACGTTACCATTACGGCCTATGGAATAACAATTGCGCATATTGCCCCATCTTGTGAGCTAGGATCCAGAGATATGTTAAGCTAATTTCACCTTGTACACCACAGAAAATTGTTAAAATGATGGTTAGTAGTTTTTTATTTATACCTAGTTATCATAAATGATTTCAGATAAATATTATTGATAAAGAACAGCAAAAATTCAATAAAATTTTCACTTTTAAATGCATTACTGGCACGGGGCTGAACACTTTTTTTTAGGCACAGTCATAACTTTGTTTACCCCCGAGAGATCCGAAATGAATTGTTTATTCAATTGAAAAAGGCAAGAAAAAACTTACATGTAATATAAATAAATTGTAAGTAAACATGACACAATATAGTCTTTGTTATGCAATTATCACTCTGGTCTACAGGAATAGCTTATAATCAAGGGAGATAACACACTTCACACGAGTAAAGTGAGATACATCATACATGTGCTTTTATCCAATGATTTGACCCTGGTCAGTAGATATCATATGCAAATAAACAGAAAAAAAACCATGTACATGTATTAAGAAAATCACGAATTACTATTGTTAATGCACACGAGCAAAACACAAGATATTGTCATTTCTCAGTGAAAAAGGGGGAGGGTCAAACCTTCTTGAACACAATATTGCTATTCAACTACATGTATTAAGCTAGTTAGCTACTACTCATTGCTTCTAATATAAACAGTTTAAATGAAGGTGTCTAAGCCACAAGGGAGAAGCATTTTTCTTTCTTTGTGATAACATTTTCAAGAATTAGATTTTTCTCTCTCAATAATACTTATGTATTTAAATTAAATGATAACACAGTTTGAGTTAAATTTTTTTGTCTTATTTCAGTTCCAGACATATCATTACTTTTAAATATGAGATGACAAACTAAAGGTTTTAAAAAGTCCTGAATAACTGGTAAGCATTTTGATTTATTAGGTAAGCTCTAAATTATTAATTTATGGTATTTGTGCAAATGAAATTACAGTCGGTATGTTAAAAATATGCTTATATGAAAACTGTTGCTATGGTCTTGCTATTAAATGAAAAGGCTTGGTTACTGGTCTTTTCGACTCAACATTTCGAGTTAAATCTTGCGTCAACTGATTCTCATGTAACACTGCAAACTCTATTTAGCACTATTTTGATCTGTCATTATTTAATGACGCCATAATACGTGTGATGTCACAATGTTTCCTTTAATACCTCATGTGGATTTCTCACTGATAAAGGGTTTTCACTGAAATACATGTAAAAAGCCTTTTTTTCTCAAATAGAATTATGTGAATGGACAAGTTTTGAAAATTTGCACTTCATTGCACTCTAATTACATGATAAGAATGACTTTCCCAGTAGTTTTGAGGGGTTTCCACAGTATTATATACCAGATGTCCACTAGTAAGAATAGTTATTTTGCTGGGGTTTTTTTTATGAAATCTACATTTTTGCATAATTTCTCTGTCAAAATGCACTTTAAGACACAAGAAAATGTTATAGAATGCTTTAATAGGGTCTGTGTATTGTTATTTAAGGTTATCATCAGAAGTTTTGTCCTTGTTTTGACTAGTAAAGGTATACTGGAAGAAATTAATTATACATGCACGTTGTATTAAAAATAAATGAATATAGCGATAAAAGTGCCATTGCCATATAGTGCTGAAATGACTTTATTTTTTGTCAGAAATGGACAAAAATACACAGATTTATTCAGAATGTCATACCGATGAAGATCACCTAAAAATATTTGGAAAAATCAGAACTATGGATTTCAATATGGGACAATACCCCTAATGCGCCTTGAAATGAGGAACACAAAAGTCACGTGTAAACAAAAAATCTCTGTGTAGTGATATTTGACACATTTCTATGATAAACAAATAACTGAGCTGAACCATTAGTGTTAATTTAGAAAATAAGGGAACACAGAATAAATGTGTAAAAACCATGGAGCTATGAAATGTGTTCAAAGTATTAAAATTTCAAAGAACTTATTGTGTTAAAATTGGGATTTTTTACCATGAGGAGCGACATCGCAAAAGGATACTCGGGGTTTGCTAAATTACGGAAAAATGAATCACACTTCGTACCCCGAAAATTTAACCACATATGTAAACATGTCGCAGCTTCGAAACAAGCCATCATACATATACAAGTTTACGATATGGGCTGAGCAACAGAAGAAAACGTTACCATTACGGCCTATGGAATAACAATTGCGCATATTGCCCCATCTTGTGAGCTAGGATCCAGAGATATGTTAAGCTAATTTCACCTTGTACACCACAGAAAATTGTTAAAATGATGGTTAGTAGTTTTTTATTTATACCTAGTTATCATAAATGATTTCAGATAAATATTATTGATAAAGAACAGCAAAAATTCAATAAAATTTTCACTTTTAAATGCATTACTGGCACGGGGCTGAACACTTTTTTTTAGGCACAGTCATAACTTTGTTTACCCCCGAGAGATCCGAAATGAATTGTTTATTCAATTGAAAAAGGCAAGAAAAAACTTACATGTAATATAAATAAATTGTAAGTAAACATGACACAATATAGTCTTTGTTATGCAATTATCACTCTGGTCTACAGGAATAGCTTATAATCAAGGGAGATAACACACTTCACACGAGTAAAGTGAGATACATCATACATGTGCTTTTATCCAATGATTTGACCCTGGTCAGTAGATATCATATGCAAATAAACAGAAAAAAAACCATGTACATGTATTAAGAAAATCACGAATTACTATTGTTAATGCACACGAGCAAAACACAAGATATTGTCATTTCTCAGTGAAAAAGGGGGAGGGTCAAACCTTCTTGAACACAATATTGCTATTCAACTACATGTATTAAGCTAGTTAGCTACTACTCATTGCTTCTAATATAAACAGTTTAAATGAAGGTGTCTAAGCCACAAGGGAGAAGCATTTTTCTTTCTTTGTGATAACATTTTCAAGAATTAGATTTTTCTCTCTCAATAATACTTATGTATTTAAATTAAATGATAACACAGTTTGAGTTAAATTTTTTTGTCTTATTTCAGTTCCAGACATATCATTACTTTTAAATATGAGATGACAAACTAAAGGTTTTAAAAAGTCCTGAATAACTGGTAAGCATTTTGATTTATTAGGTAAGCTCTAAATTATTAATTTATGGTATTTGTGCAAATGAAATTACAGTCGGTATGTTAAAAATATGCTTATATGAAAACTGTTGCTATGGTCTTGCTATTAAATGAAAAGGCTTGGTTACTGGTCTTTTCGACTCAACATTTCGAGTTAAATCTTGCGTCAACTGATTCTCATGTAACACTGCAAACTCTATTTAGCACTATTTTGATCTGTCATTATTTAATGACGCCATAATACGTGTGATGTCACAATGTTTCCTTTAATACCTCATGTGGATTTCTCACTGATAAAGGGTTTTCACTGAAATACATGTAAAAAGCCTTTTTTTCTCAAATAGAATTATGTGAATGGACAAGTTTTGAAAATTTGCACTTCATTGCACTCTAATTACATGATAAGAATGACTTTCCCAGTAGTTTTGAGGGGTTTCCACAGTATTATATACCAGATGTCCACTAGTAAGAATAGTTATTTTGCTGGGTTTTTTTTTATGAAATCTACATTTTTGCATAATTTCTCTGTCAAAATGCACTTTAAGACACAAGAAAATGTTATAGAATGCTTTAATAGGGTCTGTGTATTGTTATTTAAGGTTATCATCAGAAGTTTTGTCCTTGTTTTGACTAGTAAAGGTATACTGGAAGAAATTAATTATACATGCACGTTGTATTAAAAATAAATGAATATAGCGATAAAAGTGCCATTGCCATATAGTGCTGAAATGACTTTATTTTTTGTCAGAAATGGACAAAAATACACAGATTTATTCAGAATGTCATACCGATGAAGATCACCACCTAAAAATATTTGGAAAAATCAGAACTATGGATTTCAATATGGGACAATACCCCTAATGCGCCTTGAAATGAGGAACACAAAAGTCACGTGTAAACAAAAAATCTCTGTGTAGTGATATTTGACACATTTCTATGATAAACAAATAACTGAGCTGAACCATTAGTGTTAATTTAGAAAATAAGGGAACACAGAATAAATGTGTAAAAACCATGGAGCTATGAAATGTGTTCAAAGTATTAAAATTTCAAAGAACTTATTGTGTTAAAATTGGGATTTTTTACCATGAGGAGCGACATCGCAAAAGGATACTCGGGGTTTGCTAAATTACGGAAAAATGAATCACACTTCGTACCCCGAAAATTTAACCACATATGTAAAAATGTCGCAGCTTCGAAACAAGCCATCATACATATACAAGTTTACGATATGGGCTGAGCAACAGAAGAAAACGTTACCATTACGGCCTATGGAATAACAATTGCGCATATTGCCCCATCTGCTTGATAAACGAATTAGGTATTGACAATTCACTTGGAAACTCAACATATACCCTCACGACACTAACCAAAGAGGAAATCCTGGATAATCATAGGTCTGTTCTTTGTTCCTTTTGAATTTCAACCAAAGAGAAGAACTGGATTTTCCTTCACTGTATTGGATACCTAAACTACATAAGTGTCCTTACAAACAACGGTATATTGCTTGGTCTTCCAAGTGCTCCACGAAACCTCTTTCTACATTATTAACATCAATTTTATCAGCAATCAAAGACGGGCTTCAAAGTTATTATGAAACTGTCTATTCTAGAGGTGGCGTGAATCAGATGTGGATACTTAAAAATTCCAATTTTTTTTTAGAGTACACACAATCTAACTCTCTTTCATCTTGTAACAGTATTAAAACATTTGACTTTTCTACTCTTTACACAAGTATTCCACATTCCAAACTAAAAGACAAATTGAAAGAGTTGGTATTGCTTTGCTAAAAAAAACGAATGGCCAACGTAAATACAAGTATCTTGTCTTAGGAAGGAATAAATCCTACTTTGTAAAGGATCACTCTGATTCAAACAAAAAATTCTCTGAAACTGAAATTATCAAGATGCTTGATTTTTTAATTGACAACATATTTGTTACGTTTAGAGGACGTGTTTTTTCAACAGACTGTCGGCATTCCAATGAGAACAAACTGTGATTCTCTACTTGCCGACTTATTTCTTTATTATTATGAAGCTGACTTCATGTAGGAACTTCTTAGGAAGAAAGGTAAGAAGTTAGCAATATCCTTTAACTCTACTTTTCGCTATACAGATGATGTTCTTTCACTAAATAATTCAAAATTTGGTGACTATGTGGAACGCATCTATCTCATTGAACTAGAGATAAAGGATACTACAGATACAGTTAAGTCGGCTCCATATCTTGACTTAAATCTAGAAATTGACCATGAGGGTCGGTTGAAAACAAAACTTTACGACAAAAGAGATGATTTCAGCTTTCCAATTGTGAACTTTCCATTTCTAAGTAGCAACATTCTAGCAGCGACTGCATACGGGGTACATATCTCCCAATTGCTACGATATGCCCGTGCTTGCATTTTCTATCATGATTTTCTTGATAGAGGTTTGCTGCCCACAAGGAAGCTATTAAACGAAGAGTTTCAAATGGTGAAGTTGAAATCATCCCGTCCGTAAATTTTACGGACTCCATCACGATTTGGTTGACCGTTATGGAATAATCGTTTCTCAAATGATATCGGATATGTTCCTTACGTCGTAACTACAATCCCTTTCCCTTTCATGAATGTGACCTACCGAATTAGACTATTTACCGGATTTGATATCACATAAGCAACACGACGGTTGCCACATGTGGAGCAGGATCTGCTTACTCTTCCGGAGCACCTGAGATCACCCCTAGTTTTTGGTGGGGTTCGTGTTCTTTATTCTTTTGTTTTCTATGTTGTGTCATGTGTACTACTGTTTGTCTGTTTGTCTTTTTCATTTTTAGCCATGGCGTTGTCAGTTTGTTTTAGATTTATGAGTTTGACTGTCCCTTTGGTATCTTTCGTCCCTCTTCTTGAATCAAACTAGGATTTCAATGTCTTTGAGTGATCAAATGAAAAATGGGTGTCTTTCGCCTCATTTGTTTGTACAATTTTCAAAAAGTTGGAAAAAACATTACAATAATTGCCGGACAAAGGTTGGTATGGATATGCAAATACGGACTGTCACACGGAAAACAGCCTATATTACATATATTACATAATCTTGTGGTTCATATAAACCCACTTTGATGCCTTTTTTTAATTTTCAGCTGTCCGAAAATGAAATTTATTGCACACTAGCTCTCATATTTGACAAATCCCCAGGGGTCAAAATGCAAAACTTAATTTCTAACTGTGGCGTGATACCTGAAAAAACCAGTCTGCAGATTCAGGCTGAACATAGATTTGACTACAAATATTTACACATAAAACAAATTCATATCGTAATATAAACCGAAGTATTATAATAAATAATTAATATAGATATTGATTAAAGTCATTTCAATTATATTTTATGTGTGTTTATGATTATTTTTTTTTATGTTTATAGCCGATCGGCATTTAAATTTCAAAATTTTATTTTATTACAAAAGTAAAATGTTTTCCCATAGGGAAAATTAAATCTCCGTTTAAAACAGTGCGGTTTGACATTATTAGGAACCTATATCCATTTTTTCCGAAACATTTCCAAATGAAAAGATGATACATGCTTGTCACGATAAGCACGAATAACAAATTTAGTTATACTTTTCCTTGTCATATAACTGTTATAAGCATAGATGGAGACAATGGGGATAACGTTATCAACAAAACATAACGTGTTCCTTTTGTGGACGTTAACAATATACATGTCCATAATTTATAACAGGCAAGCCATAGGGGTACAAAATGACTCAAACGAACGCTATGGTCCCTGTTACTTGCTTGTATCATTATTTATTTTTATGGTCCGTCCGTCGGTTAGTAGTACAATCATCTTCAAACTTAGTTCACGTGATCCCTAGGATATAATCTTTCTAAGGTTGATGCCAAATTAGAGAATAAGAGAAAGTGCGGATCGGGAACCCGTGTGCCATTGACACAATCTTGTTATCATGGGATCGTAAGCAAGAGCACGCATACCCTCATTATAGGAAAGTACAAACTTTGCAATAGATCTATACGCGGTATTATATACATCAAATGTTTCTGCTAGTGTTGCTAAATGCTTTCTTCAGACGGAAAACAAATAACTCATTAAGGTCTTAAGATAAAGATATTTTTAAGAACTTAAAATTACTCGTTTTATAAAACATCTTATAAAAACTAGAGTATACAATATCTCTTATATGTTATATTAGACCTTGCAAATAGTTTATATGATATCTCATATAGTTTACAGAATAAGTTCCGTTCCCACGCAAAGATAATGATCACATTTGTAGGAAAACTAAGATTTATCATAAAATCTCCGAAAAAAGGAAACCGTCCTGGTGATTCTAATCTGTTATTTTGACTCAATTGTATCTACACTTGTTTCCTTATGTTCTCTGCATTTGAACATATTTTTCACGGCATCTCTCAGTTTTTCACTCATTGCTATATAGATAAGAAAGTTTGAAGCACAGCCAATGATCATTGACAATTTTAGAATTTCAGTGAGAAGTTTCAAATGTTCCAAGGTAATTTTAATATGTCCCCAGATAATGTTCAGTAGGTAGTTCATTTGTTCACTGTACGGCGAAGAAACAAGTACCACAACTGAGTTTTTAAATTTCTCTGTTTTATGATCATAACATTTGATTAAATTTTCTAAATACGACATGTTTTTTGACACTGCACTGCAATATGCGATTAATGTAACATCATTAATGGACTGCTTGTAAAATTTAATCCTTTCCTTTACACGAAACGTGTAAACATCAACAAAGTCGTCAACTAGATATTCATAGTACGTTTGTTTTAATTGATCTTTATAAATTATATCGACTGCGAGCCGCGCAGCTTCTACCGATTGTTCTTTGTAAAATAAAGATAATGATTTATCCACATGTTTTATCATTTTTTGTTTATGAAGTGGTGGAAGTTCATTAAAACTAGAGCGGCATGGCTCCCCCGAGATATGACTGAGGCTAGCATCGAGACATGCTGAATACAGTTGGTGAAACTCGGTCGTGAGTTTCTGTATAGCAACATTATGCATGTCCGAGTTTGACTTGTTCTGCATTTCCATATTTGATTTATTCTGAGTGTCCAAATTGAATTCATATGTACTGAATAGAGTTAAGTTAACATAAAGCCTTGGTACTTCGGCGAGACAAAATACTATCATAACGCACACAATTAATATGCAAGATTTTTTTTCAGCTCTGGAAGACGTGGTATGTCCACGTATATGTTTCCGTCGGCATAGTATTTATCTAATATAACATGTTGATATAAGCATTGTTGTTACTGCAACAACCAGAATAACGGAGAACATAATCGGATAAAATGATAGAATATACTTCTGAAAGGTACGTTGTGGTTTTGAGACTAAACATACACCTTCTTCCTTCTCACGACTGAATTTGATTATGAATAATCTTGGCATATTTACGGCTAGAGTAAACATATAACATGCACAGCAAACAATGCAAGATTTTCGTTTGTTGAGCCTTGTTTTGCTCCATGTTGGACATGCTACAGCTAGAATTTTCTGTAACCCAATGCATGCTGTTAACAGTATAGACACAAGGTGGAATGTGTCTCCTAAGTTTGTAAGACAGTAATGCATCAAACAGTAAGGATACCGTAGTCCAACTAGATTATTGAATTCTTCCATCTGTGTATCTTTTGTTTTATTGATACTATAAGTATAGTTTCCTATCTTTTCATAATGCAAATTAAAAAAAGGTTCAAATCCATAGGTACAAAAAGCAGTGAGTCCGTCAGCAACAGCTAATCCTTGCATTAATAAGGTTGTAGGTGACCTTATCTTTTTATGAAATAAAGCAACACATATGATAATGTTCATCACAATCGAAAGGTATGCAATTATTGGCCCTACCACTATATTCATCCAAAATGGAGTTCGTGCGTACAGTACGAACAACATGTTGGTAAATGAATTGATGACTGACGTGTAGAATACAAAAAATACTTAAATTTAGTTTGAAATCAAATATATAATAAAACCTATCTGTTTGTTTGTTAAGTGGCAGGATGTAAGTAGGAGTATCAAAATAGCATTCTTTGGTTGTGATAATGGGATTTTTTCAATAAGTTGTGATAAGTGGTTCAGGAAGTCAGAGTTCAATATACAAAATGGAAACCCCAAATAATACAATCGCAAAGTTTATTATAGGGTAGTAAAACCGGGGTAAAAAATATAACGTCATGAAATATCTGTGAAAATTTGATTAAAATCTGTTCCCTGGTTTAGGATGAGTTGCGAATGAGGACTATAATAATCATTTTATGAAAGTGCTCGTTTATGTGTAGGAAATGCCTGTACCAAGTCAGGAATATAACAGTTCTTGTCCATTCGTTTTTGATGTGTTTTGTCATTTGAATTTGCCATGTGATTATGGACTTTCCGATTAGATTTTTCTCTGAGTTCAGTAAGTTCATTACTTATAAGGAAGTTCCTGTAAAATTCATCCTTTGACGAATTCGATCCGGACGGACGAACCCAGATCACTATATATTTTAACTTGCGTATTCTGAGAAGATGTAGAGTAGCCAGTGACACAATTATCGACAAAAGACCGAATGGCATGGATATTAGCAACTATATGTTAACAGCCTTTAATAATGAGCAAAACATAAACCACATATCAATGATTATACAATAATAACATATTGCAGTTTAGTATCAGAAAACATGTCGTTTTTAGAAAATGAAATAAAATTTTACATCAAATAGGGAATTTGACAACTCTGATGTGGTTTTGGTTACTTCGACGTACTAAACTACTCACTAAACATTATCTGGGGACATATTAACATTAACTTTGACCATTTGAAAATTCTCACTAGAATTCTAAAATTGTCAATGATCATTGGCTGTGCTTCAAACTTTCTTATCTATATAGCCATGAGTAAAAAAACTGAGAGATGCTGTGAAAAGTATGTTCAAATGCAGAGAACATAAGGAAACAAATGCAGATACAAATTGAGTAAAATTAACAGATTACAATCACCAAATAATGAATTTCTTGTTTTGTTATTTCAGTTGCTTTCTTTACGAAACCTGTATATGCTTTTATTGTTTTAGACAATAATGATGCGCTTAAGTTATTCAATTGTTTATTCAATATTTTTCTTTTTCTTTTGGCGAATAGTTTGCACATTTCCATATATGTTTGAGAGATATGCACATATATCCAAGATTTCCTTGTTTCTTTATGAATCATAGTTAAACATCTCACATAAGTATAAATCAACATACAGTTGAATAAATATTTTAGAAATTGTATATATTGCTGAAAACGAATGCCGAATTTAGAAAAAAATGCCTGCATCGCTACGCTAAATGCAAAGTCTGCCTCGCGTAACAGAGAAGACACTACCACAGCTGCGGAGTTCATAGTGCCCGTTACTCGACAATTGCTGTGTCAATGGAAGTCATTATAATTGTTTGTACAGAACCATCTGTTCGTACAATGCAGCCAAAAGTAAAATCACACAAATGCTGAAGCCCCTTATCAAATGACGAAACCTGATTTGGTACAGATATTTGTAAATGTAGAACGTGGTGGATTGGACTTGGTTTTATAGCTAAAAAAAGCTATTTTTTTCCTTTTTTGTTGTTGTGAAAAATGCAAACATTATCGTTCTTATAGTACCATATCACAAATGTTTAGAGCCTATAAGTACTTTTATGAAGATATTCGTTTGTGTTTTAAAATCACACTACAGTTAACTCCGAAACAGATAATAAACCAAAATTAAATTTAAAAAAAACAACACTAGAATAACACCGGCTTGGTAGTAAAAGGTACCAGGCTTAAGGTTCCTGAATTGGTACATGTGTCAAAATGCGACGAAGACAAGAAAAACATAACCCGCATCTTACCATCAACAGGTTTTGAATAAATGGGTTTATTTCCGATTATGATTATTAGTCACATGCTGGTCTTACTGATACCGGCTATTCATTAGGTTTTATACCAAAAAAGAAAGAATAGAAAAGTAAAGGCAATAAAAAACAAAGAATAAAGTATAAAACGGTGCTGAAATCTATAATATCGAAATGAAATTCCTCCGAGTTTCCTATTGTGACGCCAAAAGAAAAGACAACCATGTCTGATGACGTCACATAAAAAGAACACATATTTTTTTATCTCTCGAAAAAAAGGAATAAGTTTGCCTGCACACTGCACAAAAATCATTTGAGAAACTGATTACACCACCTCATCTCTTGTAAACGATATACATCCACTGAGGACAGTTGATTTTTAAATATTAAAAAAAAACGCTCGGCCGACAAGCCTCTCGATTTAAATTTGAAAATATAATTGTCTCGATTAGCTATAGATATCGTATCGCACTCGATGCAGTGGTAGATTCTATATATAGCCAATCAGCAGGTTTACACTTAAATGCTTACAATAATTTTCAATGAATATTTTTCAAAATAAAATATATAATTAACTAAGAAACTATTCAAATACAACACAAAAGACATTGTATACTTGCATTTAACCGACATACTGAATTTATTGATAACGTCAAATTTCAATTATTGATAGTAACAATCAAGATAAAGCATGGGTTTCCATGCTCTGAATTAGAAATTAAACTAATTTATAACTTGTGTTTAAAGTGCATAATTTTCCAGCCACACTGCAAACTTAGATTTTACGATTTTGAAAAGAAGAGAGACCGTGCCCGTGTCTGGCTAGGCGCATATCAACCGCCATGCGAATCCACACTTAAAATGTGAAAAAAAGGAATAATCCACAATTAGTAAACACCGATTTTACGACTATTCTGATATCTGATCATATCGAAAGATGAAAAAAACACGAAAACATGTCGAAAGTGAGTCGAGATGGAGAACGTGAAGCGTATGCAGTGTCAATTCAATTGTTCCCATTCGTGAATCGATTGCAGCATGTTCCGTGTCAAAAGTACACTAATGTTGAAGTGTCGTATATTTTTAGCAAGGACGAGCTTAACTTAAATTCACTAACCAGAAAAATACCAAGATTGGAATTTTGCATTTGCCCCAGACATGTGTTTCGTCTACAAAAGATGCTCAAATTAAGAAAGGTTTAAAAAACAATAAAAAAAATACAAAGTTGAAGAGCATTAAGGACAAAAAATTCCTACAAGTTTTGCCATATAGAGCTACAAATATGTAAAAGTATTGGCGTCTTTGTCATATTTATTATCTACTAATACACTTTTTTTGCGTTTTTTTAAAGATTTATTTTAAAGTTTATTGTTATTTTTTAGTCCGTTATGGTGTTGTCTGTAATGTACAGTTTTTACCGCTGAATCCCAAATATTGTCACATTAAACTTTTATGTATGTTTAGATGGCTAACCTTATTTTGTTAATATAACGGTACAATAAATAACTGTCATAACGGTGGGAAGTTTGGCTAGCGATAAACCAGGTTCAGAAAATGACCTTACCAAGTCAAGAAAATGATTGTTATAATTTTGCTTATTCCATTAATTGAAATTTGATTCTTTCATTTTTTTATGGACTTTCCGTTACCCAGCGAAACACGTCTTCTTATGCAAGTCCTCTTTCAGGTTGAGTTGCTGTGTATATATTTTAGGATAAGCTTTGTCATCATGGGATTCAATTTAAAGTGCAAGAACCCTATGGAATTCTATACAAAGTTATTATTGATCGAATACCTAGTATGCACTCAGAGTGAAAAGTATAAAACTGTTTAAACTGAACCAAATTTGAACAATATCATAAGCAAATGTTGATTGACAAGGAATAAATAGTCTAACCATTTTAAATGATTATTTGTTCCTTCTGCGGAAATATTAGTTTTAATAATTATTGTTTTACCAGAGTTGATCAGATAAAGGGTATAAAATGTAACACTCTAAGAAGTTTTCATGGGATGTATTAATTATATGTCAATGGTATGATATACATCAAACTAATAATATTTGGAAGTCGGTATGATATACTATGCTCGGTATGATATACATAAAACTAATTATAGTTGGAAGTTTCTTCACGTCGAACATGGAATGCAAAGGTATGTTGATATATTTTTGTTTTATTTGCGATATAGAAATTTTTATATTTAAGCATCATATATATTTTGTCCGTCATACGGCACATGTATTCTGTTTTCTCTGTTGAATACCGTATTCTATTCGATAAAGGGTTATAAGCTCAAAAGTATGGTTTATTGTGAAAACTTACAAAATATTCAAATTGTTTTTGTTTTAAATTCAATGAATTAACTGAGGCACATTTCTCAGAAATCCAAAGCTCATTAAAAGGATAAAGAGCTATAAAATAAAAAATAAAACGGATAAAAATCGAGGTCAATCCCATCAAAATAGATATTATCCTTCATGTTGTAACAAAAAGGTATGTTGGTTAAATGGAAATGGACGTCAAACTCAACATTACAAAAACATACAAAACTAAGAAAGGCCAGAGAATTTTGACTTCGGACGAATGCCAAAAAAAGCTGCGGGATTAAATATTTCAGTGAGGTCTCAACCCTCCTACTTATACCTCTTGCCAATTTAGAAATAAACAAACACACACCAGTATTATTTTATATAACTTTAAAAAATATATGATGTTTTCATGTAAAGCTAATAATAATATATGATATGTAAATTCTGAGCAAGAATTCTGTTTGGATCTAGTTTTTTGGGGAAATATTTCATAATAATGATATACAATATCATGAAGCAAAAAAACAAACCTGCAATTGCTCTCTTCAGTTGAGGAAATTAAAATCATAAATAAAATATCCATAAAAATAACCCCCCTTCTTCTGGGAATTGAATATTTCTTTTATTTTTATTTTTGATGTATTGTTCTGGCTGTTATACATTCCGAAAGATGCGAATTCCTTGACACAGTTATGTAACGACTTTATGACATGATAAACAACAATCGATCTGTCTGCGTAGCATGAAGATTAAATCCGGTGACCTGAAAAAAATAATTGCTTCTCAAATAATTTTTTTCGAACATAAATCGATTAGTGACAGTAAGAGTTAATTTAAATAAACATGACGTATGATACAGCATTAAATCAACACAAAAGAAACAGTGAAGACATTTTATGCAAGAATGATTTGCTATTTGAAAAAAAATAGCAGTAATTCCTTTATTGTATATTGAAAAGCTATAAAGTGTTCTCTAGAGGTGTACATAACAGTCATTAGGAACTTTAAATGCTAGTTACCATACTCAGTTACTGACTATGTATATATCTTTTGTTTAAATGGGGATAAAAACTGTTTGTTTTTTGTTTTTTTATAAAAACTGCATTTTTTTTAAAACTCTTCAGCTATTTTGAATTAAAAAGTTTCATGTAAAAATTTATACCCATATTGTGTTTGGTTTGTTTTTTGCAAGCATTGAATTTTGATTTTGAAAAAAAATTATGTCAAAACCGTTAAAAGTTGTCTGTTTTATGTCGACTTTCAAACGGCTTTTTATGTTTGCTTTGGGTTGATTCTATTGGCTCATATTCCTAAGTGAACGTCAGTCACAGTTTAAATGTTGACACGTGCAATGTTGATTACACAAATGTTCCACTCATCGCTACGATTCGTATGCTTTTTCTTCGTAAGATCATGAAGTCGAGACAAAAGGTAAATGTATATGCCTTCTAGATGTTTGTAGAAAGAAATATATTTGTTCAATTTATCTATATGTTGATTTTTTTTAAAAATTTTATGAAGTTCTCCACTGGTGCAAAATTTTGAAAGTGTTTTTTCTCAATTATTCAGTCATTTTTCTTTATTCTATGTAAATACTGATAACCGAATCTGGAAGTAAAAATTCATGGACACAATATGCACTGTTCTGCGGTTTTTCAATAAATGAAGTCTCTTTGAAATAAGTATCCTCTTGGTTAATGTTTCATCAAATCTCTGTTCATACTGTACCTGATGAAACAAATTAGGTTACAAGTTGAGCTGACATGGCATTGGCAATTATCTATTAGTTTTTATACGTAAAGGAGGTGTGGTAATAACACATAAATATAATAGGAAAGACGTCAACACATTTGACAAATCCGAAGAGAATTACAAATATAACATTAAACATTGCAATGATGCAACCATCCAACAGAGACCAAAGAAGGCAAATAGCGCAATATGATATGACAATAATGACATGTGATTAATATATAAATATATAAATAAGAAGATGGAATATGATTTCCATTGTGACAACACTTCAAAAGAGACCAAATGACACAGAAATCCACAACTATACGTACGGCCGTCAAAGAAACCAAGGGTGACAGAAATTAAGAACGCCGCTATATGGCACTGTACGGCCTTCAACAATGAGTAAAACACATACCGGATTGTCAGATATAAAATGCCAAAAACGAGAAAACAACCGACCTTATTTCTGTACAAAATAATGAACGAAAAACAAATATAATATACAGCTTAACAAACGACAACCACTGAATTAAAGGCACAAGATTGCCAAATGGGACAACCATACAATAGTGACTAAAGAACGTGATCTTGTTTAGTGTATATAGTCTAACTTTTTGCTTTACAGTTTTTGGGTCAATTTCGCTGGCGTACCAAATTTTGTCTTTTTATAAGAACACGTGACCGAGTATCGCGATCTGATATAACATTTTTTTTTTAAATATGTCAAAATCGATTCACTTTTGATAAGAATAGACATATTATAAAATAGAAAAAAAAAACGTTGTATTATTTATTTATTCAATCCATATTCATTATTGTCATGTAAATGTTTATTTAACCAACATGTGGATTTTCAGACAGAGAATATGCTGTAAAACAAACTTGTTCTTCGATAAACATACATAAATTGGAGAACACGCTTTGTTAAAAGCCGTTTATAAAGAATTGTATTAACACAAATAAAACTGCCAAAAAATAAACTGGGACGCAAACCTACTAAAAACAAGTACTCTTTATAAAAATGTATAAAAGAACAAAGTGAAAGATAATGTTGTAAAAATGTCAAATTATTTTTTTCTTAAGTTTATGTGACTGCTAAATTAGCCTATTCACTCATAAACAATACAATTCCATCTAATAAAATTTTGATTTGTGATAAAACTGCAGTTTTGGTTCTAATGAACTCCAGAAAAGGTTGGGTGTTTTTTTAAATGTCTATTGGAAATATTTTTTATATAAAAATATACATGTTTTTGTAAACATGTTTTAGTAGAATCGAAGCTGTGGTGGTACAAAATAAGCACGAAGGTAGTCCGATAATCAAGATTATATCAGACTACATCCTCAATAAAAATAAAATTGAAAGCGCATGTAGTTATTCCTGGCAAAAGGAAATCGGAGTATTGATATTAATGTTTAATTTTATATATATATTTTTAGCTTGATAACCCCCAGCAGATAATCCACTCAAAAGCATACATATCATCTAACAATCAAGTGCATGTAACAAAACAGTCCCAAACCCAAAATAGGGGGGGGGGGGGGGTTAAAAGTGAACGTTAGGTAGAAAAGGCTCTTAACCAAGAAATTATTAGATCACAATAAAACCGAAAAATCCTGTTTAAAAAGCGACCAAAAAAACCCAACTTTATTATGATTGAGCATATTTAAAAAAAAAAAGCATAACATGTACATGTAACAAAGGTCCGGTAGATTGGGAATTATAAACTCGTCATAAGATAGTGATTGTGTATTTGTCTGTTTTATGTTGACCTTTAAGGTTTTTGTGGGGTTGCTGTCCATTGGTCATCCATTTTCTTTTATTCATATTCCTAAGTTAACCATCAGTTAGAATTGATGTGAGCGAGAAAAATGTGGTTCCCCGCATTTTTTTAATAACTTTTTAAAATATGCTGAGTAAGCAAATGTACTGCTCAGCGATAAAAAATCATATATTTTTTTCTTCATTAGATTAAACTTATCGAATTTACGAAGGTAAATAAAAGACATTAGTGTTTTTAAAGAAAAATGGAATATTTCATGAATTCATTGATCTTTCTTATTATTCACAATGATTTTCAATGGTGCTATTTTTTGAAGTTGTCACAATATTAATTTTCTTTTCTTTTCTTATTCAAATGCTTGTAACAGCGAATGAGGAAGCAATAATTCATTCAACAAATTCCTAAAGCAAGTCCAAAATTTTGACAAATGGTTGCTTCTTTAGTACAAGTAATATATACGTTTAAACAAGTGAATATTGTATTCTGCACTTTACTAATGTTAATATTTTAGTTAATAATCTGTAAAACCATGATTGCTGTCATCGTTTAACACAGTTTGATATAGGGCTATATGATTGAATCACAGAAAGAGATCAGAAATGATCTGGTGTTGCACAGACAATTCAGTGGAGAAAAAAAGTCACATTTACTAAAAGGAATAGGAAGTCGATGAATAGGCAAATTTCCTGTTTTGGAAAAAAAATCGACCCCTACTTACAGATTTTGTAACATAGCGTCACTCGAAATCCTTTGCAAACGATTCGCTGTATCTCCCCTACAAGACCTATACAACCATCCCCCCATTGTCTTAAGCCAGCAACCAATCCGCTGACGTGTAAATTTACTGTGGTTACGAGTGCTACATTGTAATCTGAATAGAAGTCTGGCCTGTTTATAAAATAGATATGGTAAATCCCATTTCATCACATAGCTGTATATTGCAATTTGTGGACGGAATTTCTGCCTTTTTAAATATTATTTCAGAACGGCCGTTTCTGACTTTTTTCGAATGTTCGGTTTTTAGATATGTGCCGATTATCAGGTTGTCTGCTTATTGATATTGTAAAATATCACCTGCGAGTCACAATATGCCGCTTTTTGTCGAGTGAGCGCAGCGAACTAGATTAAAAAGTCTTAATATTGTGTCGAGCAGGTTATATTTTACAATCTATATATGCAGTTAACCTGATAATCGATTTAGTGGGCTGTATTTACGTCTTTGAAGTGTTTTCTTTGTTTCACTAACGATATGCAATTTTATTTTAAAAGTACATGTTTTGGAATTTTTGTCAGATTTTCGGAATCCTCTAGTTTTATCCATTTGAATTCATTAAAACGTTTTCCCCATCAACCCCCATTTTTCTTTTCATAAATCTTTTACATGTAGAATGGTAAGCCAT
The DNA here is from genome assembly GCF_036588685.1 of Mytilus trossulus. Lineage (NCBI taxonomy): Eukaryota > Metazoa > Mollusca > Bivalvia > Mytilida > Mytilidae > Mytilus > Mytilus trossulus. Next base: position 4,857,143 of record NC_086378.1, read on the forward strand.
CTGTGAAAGTCTTATAAAATTTTAATTATTTTTTAATAGTTTTTGAAAACGCTTGTCAATGATAAAGCTATGAAAAGTCAAGAGAGAACACTTTCCCGCCAAAATTTTAATTGCTAATATTTCGAAAACAAGCACATTGACCTATATTTTTTTGCTCTTATGATTCCTTTATTTATCCCCTTAATATATACAAGTGTTTTGAAAACCTAATTATTTTGAAACCGAGAAGCGAACTCCCTCAAAGAGCTGGAAGATTGATATAGACAGTGGGACGACTGATAAAACATATGGTTTTCAGCCGGCTTATTGTTCGCACGTTATGTTCGCTAGTTTCAGCCTTTTAGTATATATAACAATTTTCGGTATATTTGTCAAAATCGATTCGTTTTGATAAAAAAAGACTGAAATAGAAAAGGTTGTGAAAAGAGGTTGTATATGTTATGTTTATACAATTCATGTTGAATAGATATATCATTCAAGTGTTTCTTAAAACCAACATATATACTTTTAATTTTTCTTTTAGAGGTCATGCAGTCAAAACAAATACGTCTTTTTACTAGAACAAAATGTCATTATGAGTAGAACATCGTGTTAATTGTGAAGTTTATGTTAAAAACCATAGAACTTTATTTACACAAGTAACTGCAAAGGAATTAACTGTGACACACACATAATAAGGAAAACATTATGTTCGATAAAGAACAGAGAACACTAATGCTATTGTTAGCGGACGACCATTTAACTTTTATTACCAGCAATAATTGTCATTTCTATATTTGGCAAAACAAACATTTACCGATGCACCGTATGGGTTTCTCTCATTGTTAAAGGCTTTATGGATGCTAATAAACTGCTTCTATATACATCATTTTTATTAGCATAATCTATGTTTTAATACTGATAAATTAAATATGAAAGTTGTTACCAAAAATTTAGAACCAAAATTATTTTATAAGGTACAAAGATTTGGTTATGAATTCGTCGGTATCTTTGGTTACCAACTGGATATCCTAACTTATTTTCACTTTGAGAATGTTGGAAAAGTTCGTAAATTTAGAGAAATCAATACAAACTTTTTGATACTTTGAATAATGAAAAAATGCGGCGGGGTTAAACATGTTTATGAGATCTCAACCCTCCCCCTATACCTCTAGCCAACGCAAAAAAGTAATGCATAACAATACGCACATTAAGACTCAGTTCAAGTGAAGTCCGAGTGTGATGTCATAAACTTATTTCTATATGATACCAATTTAACATTCTAGCAGATCTTTGAATATAATTTCTATATGATACCAATTTAACATCCTAGCAGATCTTTGAATATAATTTTTATATGATACCAATTTAACATCCTAGCAGATCTTTGAATATAATTTTTATATGATACCAATTTAACATCCTAGCAGATCTTTGAATATACTTTTTATATGATACCAATTTAACATCCTAGCAGATCTTTGAATATAATTTTTATCGAGACATACGTTAATGTTGTTTTTATCAACTAAAGATAACTAAATATAATAAAGGTGATGTGGTATGATTACTAATGAGACAACTATCCACAAGAATTCAAATGAAATGAATATATAAAGCAATTATTAACAAGCGTACGACTTTCAACAATGAGAAAAATCCATACCGTATGGTCGACTAAACCAGTCCCCGACATGAAAAATATGAAACAATTCAATTGAGAAAACTAACGGCCTAGATTATAACAAAACAATTAAAAAAACAAATACGACAGACATGAATCAACAACCACTTACTACAGGACTCCTGACTTTGGACAGGCACATAAAGAATGCGGCGAGAGTAAATATGTGTTTGAGCACTAATGGTGGTAAATACGGTCAATAATTTGTACTTGAGGTAGTGCCCATGCTTTTCGGAAACTCTTTTATACGTCTTTATACTAAATCATTTGGAAGTGTATTGATTGATACTATAATAATTCTAATTATGCTTCTATTTATACTAGCCAAAAAAGGAACCGATACCCAATATTTTTCAATAATAGTTTTTTTTACCCAAAAAATATGTAATGTCACTAACTATATATTCGAAAACAGTCTACATGTTACTGCATTTTGTTTTTCCCCAGGAAAATGACGTAATTTTTGCACATTTTGGAATGTTGAGCAGAACCACATTTATGTAGTCCGAACACGAATTTTGAAATAAACACATATTTTGAACTTTTTGTCCAGATCCTAATGAAATATAGATGAAAAAACTGTCAAAATAGATGCAATTTGGGAACCCTGACGTTACTCCATATTCAGGCGCAGCTGGAATGATTCTAGATTAATTTTTTTATATGTTAACATAGAAATGAAAATAACAAGTAGAAAGTTAAACTCTTCTCTTTTCCCGTAAACTTTTGTTCTAGACCAAAACCCTAACAGTTATTATACCGTCAATTTTCAGCTAGTTATAAGAATCTTGGGTAAACTCGTTATTATATATATTTTGCGACTAATATTTCTTATATTTTTTAGAATTAGAATGCAAAATAACATCATTAGGGACAGAATACAAAGGCCAGATAAACGTCACAATATTCGGCATTCGATGTCAAAAATGGAATACTGACATCCCTCATTTCAATTACTACAAAGATTTGGTTGGTGACCAGGAAAATTATTGTCGCAACCCCGACAACACAGCAGGAGGTCCTTGGTGTTATACAATGGACCCAGCTATAAGATGGGAATATTGCGATGTACAATACTGTGGTAAATATATTGTTGGGTTATCTGCATGCCTAATCATCAAGTGCAGTGAAGTAGAATTAAATTAATCATACCAAACCAAACTGTAGTTTTAGTTAAATTAAATAAGGTGTAACACCAATAATTCGAGCCTGGCCAGAAAGCACATACCAGAAAGAAGTACATAATTAACACAAAATTGTTCCTATGCACGAGTGTAACTTTCAAAATATGTAGAATATATATAGATATTTGTTTTATCAGATGAAAGTTAAAGGACTGGTGATCATTGAAGAACACGTCTGGACTTTTTGAATATTAAAAAAAACTGTACCAAATTTTAAAAAGAGGGTACATTTTGTCTGTTTGTCATATCTGAAGTACCTGTTTTGGTACATTATGGCCGAATTTCCGGAAACCAGTTCTTTCTTATATATGCCATTAAAGGTTTATTGATTTTTTTCAGTACAAGACACCATAAAGTGTTGCTTGGACATGCAATTCGTTCGTTCCCTTTTGTTTATTTTCCATTTTTAGATGGTTATGTTCCTTTGGCACTATATTACGATGTTTATATTTCACAGCTTGTTCGCGATGCCCGTTTCTGTTGTGACGTTATCAAATAAACTTATTCTAAAAAGTTACCAATTCAACACTGTAATAAGATCATTGAATATTGTTTTTATTGGTATAAGTATCGATTTTGTTATCAATAAATTAAAAGCAAACTCAGTATTACTAGTATGTTATATCGTATACACATTCATGGATCTACAATCTGCATTGCAAAAGGTCGTGTTTTTCTCTGACTGTTTATGACGTGTTTACACTAAATCAATCGGATGTTGGATGTGTACGGATTGATAGTTTAGTTTTAGATGCATGATTTTTTATTAGTTGTTAGTGTCTTTGAACTAGCTGTCAGATAATTGCGAGTACTCTCAGATCTGTCCCTTATGCCTTTTTGTTGTCGGGATGTACAAGTACCCGGCCACGTCCACTTGTATTTTTGTCCATCTGATGAGTTAAGCCTTTTTCAACTGATTTTTGTAGTTCGTTCTTATGTTGTACTGTTATACCACTGTCCCAGGTAAGGGGAAGGTTCGGATCCCGCTGACATGTTTAACCCCTTCACATTATTAATGTATGTGCCTGTCCCATGTCAGGAGCCTGTAATTCAGTGGTTGTTGTTTGTTTATGTGTTACATATTTTTTTCGTTCATTTTTAGTTTTCTTGTTTGAATTTTTTCACATTGTCATATCGGGGCCTTTTATAGCTGACTATGCGGTATGAGCTTTGCTCATTGTTGAAGGCCGAACCGTTTCTTGTGGACAGTTGTCTCATTGGCAATCATACCACATCTTCTTTTTTATATATATAATGATTGCCACTTTATTTGAACTTGAAACAAAAGAGATGTGCCTGCTTTAAACGGAGGAATTTATCATATAAAGCAATAGGACTATGAATTTGTGGTGTACTTCCATAAACAAATTTTAAACATAAAATTAAGATGTTTATGATTGCGACTGAGAAAACTCTTCACAAGAGACCAAATGACACAGAAATTAACAACTATAGGTATCCGTACGGCTTTCAAAAATGACTCAAGTCAGTTATGAAAGGCCCCGAAATGACAAATTTAAAAGAATTCAAACGAAAAACTGACGGCCTAATTAATGTTCAAAAAATGAACGATAAACAATTAATTATGTAACACAGCAACAAACGGCAACCATTGAATTACATAATCCTTGAGCCGGTTTCACAAAAACAGTATCGACTAAGATTGGTCGTAAGTATACTGGATTGTGCATGACTTACGATCAATCTTATTCGTAAGATTATTTTTATGAAACTGACACCTGACTTGGTGCACATCCAATAGATTTAGTATAAAGACATCAGTATAGTTAATGCATGGTCCGTTTCATTGATTCTCTCTTCAGATTCCATATATTCAACATTGGCATCTTTTTTCTACCATAGTTTTGTATCTTTTGCCCTTCTTCCAATGTATAGTGCCTGATTAATTGAATGTGTTTATATATACGAATCAGATTTTCCCTTTAATATATCGAAAGCTAACCAACACAAACATTTTTGTTCAGTGACAAATTTCTTGAATCGATCAACTTCATTTATGTATTTATGACTTTTTCAGTGTTTACAACACCAAGAACATCAACAAACGCTGAAACTACTGAAAAAATGCCGACAACTGACAAAACTTTGTCAACTGATAGGCAAACAACTACTGACGGATCTTCTACATCAGAACTTCAAACTACAACTGATAAAACTTCTACAACAGAACTACAAACTACAACAGACAAAACTTCTACAACAGAACTACAAACTACAACTGATAAAACTTCTACAACAGAACTACAAACTACAACAGACAAAACTTCTACAACAGAACTACAAACTACAACAGACAAAACTTCTACAACAGAACTACAAACTACAACTGATAAAACTTCTACAACAGAACTACAAACTACAACTGATAAAACTTCTACAACAGAACTACAAATTACAACAGACAAAACTTCTACAACAGAACTACAAATTACAACTGATAAAACTTCTACAACAGAACTACAAATTACAACAGACAAAACTTCTACAACAGAACTACAAACTACAACAGACAAAACTTCTACAACAGAACTACAAACTACAACAGACAAAACTTCTATAACAGAACTACAAATAACAACTAAAAATACCTTGACAACTGAATTTCAAACAACCAATGACATGATTTCTATAACCGAACATAAAACAACAGTTGCTGTTAAGCCACATCAGTGTTTTTGTCCATGTGGAAAAAAGAAATTATCCGAGGAAGAATTATATGCTGTGATTAAAGAACTAGAGAAAAAGCTTACGGTTGACAAGAAAACTACGTCAGCATATATTCGACGTCACACAAGTGCACGTGATGACCGGAAGTCGTCTGTTACTATTGGTGCTTTTGGTATAGTTATTGTATGTGTACCTGTGGTTCTAATGACAATAAGTGATTGTATTGGATTTTTTTCTAGAAAATATAGATGAAATAAAGTCTTCTTATGCTTATGTTGTCATTGCTTGTGTCCAATCCCTTTTGCTACTTTTGAAAATAAAATATGTTTAAACTAATACAAGTGTGGACACAGATGAGTGTGGATAGTATGTATGGATATTTGACAGTGTCTTATGACAAAATGAGTTCTATGTTTTTCCTACATGGTGTCATTAACTATGTTGCACGATGAAAAACAATCTGAGCATTATGAGTGTTATTTATTAAAATTTTTATGCCCCCAACTACGATAGTAGAAAGCATTATGTTTTCTGGTCTGTTGGTCCGTTCGTTCGTTTGTCATTGAAACTTAGTACACTTGTTGCATATGATATGATCTTTCTAATTTCAAACCCAAATTAGACTTTTGACCACAATTTCACGGTCCATTGAACATAGAAAATGATAGTGGGAGTTTCAGGTCGAAGTTTTTGGTCAAGGTAGTTTTTAATGAAATTGAAGTCATATCATCTTGAAACTTAGTACACATGTTCCCTAAAGTATAATCCTCCTTATTTTAATGTCAAGTAGATTTTTACCCTATTTCACGGTCCATGGAACATGGATAATGATTGAGTGGGGCATCCGTGTAACATTCTTGTATTTTCTTATGTTCAAGACGGGCACGGAGGAGACAGTAATTACATTAGTTACCAAATGATTATGATAGAATATGTTCTACATCTTTGATTTTGGATACATTTTGTAGCTAGGAGAGCAACACATAATAGGTTATTTTTTCACGTGTTTTTTTTTCTTAATGAGAGATGATATCAAGTTTTAAGAACATGATATAAGGAACCTGTAATTCAGTGGTTGTCGTTTTTTTATGTGTTACATATTAGTTTTTTGTTTATTTTTTCAATAAAGATAAGGCCATTAGTTTTCTCGCTTGAATTGTTTTACATTGTCATTTCAGGGCATTTTATAGCTGATTATGCGGTATTGGCTTTGCTCATTATTTATGGCCGTAAAGTGACCTGTAGTTGTTAATTTCTGTGTCGATTTGGTCTCTTGTGGAGAATTGTCTCGTTGGCAATCATACATGTACCACCTCTTTTTTATATGTATTTGCTTAATATTGGTATTTGGTATGGTTCTATTTATATTACTTTATGTTGGATCGTCAGTATCATTAGTTAAAATTTAGTGTTAACATGTCAAATTGTTCCTCAGATTAGAATACATTTATTGGTTTTTAATAATGACAATGGAAATAAATGTATGTGCTGATTTATATCTCATCCAAAGCTGGTTGAAGCAAAGAAAATTATTTTGACCAATATGAAAATGATTTCACCAAAAGAACCTTTGTCAGCATGCTTCAAAAACTCATAACTGCTCCAACAGTAATCTGATAGAATTTCAAGCATTTTAACCCAACATTATCAACATCTACTAATTAGTTTTAATATGTCTGCATATCTAAAAAGGTAATGCAAAATTATTCCTTTTCATTTTTGTTTGTTATATGGATGCACATATGAGTGATACATGTACCAATACAATATTTGTTGTGGTATGAAGTGTAGTAATTAGCATTAACTGTAACAATGTTAACTCACAAAAATTGAAAAATAAACAAATGAATGGACCAGATGCTCTGCAGAGCCCAGCTTTTTACGACTGCAGAGGTCGAAACCCTGAACAGTTAAGGCTAGTATTGACACAACATTCAAGCTGGAAACAGCTCTGAGTTTGGATTGTGATTAAATAGATGACACAGCTAAGGTTTCCGACACAGAATGAATGTGGTCTAATGAACTTAAAATATTTGTTTTGCTTTTGGTTTAGGAGAAATTCACTATGCTGTTGAATATTAATCCTTTCAAACAAAAAATATCTGACGAAATTTTCTTTTTAATTTCTGAAATGAGAAAAATTTAGTGGAGACAAACTTAAGTTAAGAGATCAGAAACTAAAAAATTGTACAATGTTTCCATTTATGAAAGGGCATACCCCTAAAAAGTGCTTGTAATCACTGAATGGTTATTAATGACTGCTTTAATTTATCAGTTGGAAATAAAGTGAATATTGCATTGTATATTGTATATAGCATTGATTTAAGTTCACTGAACAAAGAAAGATCACTCCAATTTTCAAAGAAGATTTCTTAAAGCATTGGTATAAGGTAATTCAACAACCATTCTGGACAAAACGATAACTCCAATTAAGGGTCTTGAATCTACAAAAATGTTTGTTTTTGGCCCTTAATTATTAGACTGTGTGTTCCATAACCCACACAATATATCCCAACCTTCTACTTATGGTATTAAACATTGTGGTACAATTTCAGAACAATTGAAATACTTATACACAACTTTTCATACCAACACTAGATTAAGGCTTGTTTTGGGCACCTATGTACCGCTTATTCCTAAACCTTAGGGACCATAACCCCCAAAATCAATCCCAAGCTGCCTTTTGTGGTTATAAACGTTGTGTTATAATTTTTATTGATTTCTATTTACTTATACTAAAGTAATTATCCATCTTTCGGACAGAGACAGGATACCAATTTACGACCCCAAATTTTTTGTGGTTGTATAAAAATGTTGAACATGTGCAATGAAATATAGTTTTAGAAATCGATTAGACTAGATAGGCCTTATAATTTTTTCCCTCCTAATTGAAGGACCATTTACACTCAGGGCCAAGTCATCAGCTGGCAGTACAGATGTATTAAAACAACCTAGCATCATATTGCTAGTAGCGGGGGTAGCATTGTCCGGTAAATTTGTTCCCACTTTTTTTTTATAAAATGTTTGGTTCAAATCAAAATAGAATGCTTTTATTTCCTGAATACTTACATTGTACATAGAGGTGATATTACCTTGACAAATCCTTGTCCATTAGAGTTGTCTGTCAAATCTTTATTTCACAAAGAATGAATTGCATAACAATGATTGAACTGAGCTCAAAGCAAAGTACTTTAATAATACACTTAGACAAAGAGCTAAATCCAGTGATATACTTTGTACTACAGGTCCTTCATGACCATCCATCCACCAAAACCATATTTCAATAACATTCCATACTACATGGTTGGATTCACAAGTCCTGAAAAAGACATGACTTTTTTTTTTATTGTATTTTAAGTATATATGCACAGGTTAAAACTTTATTGTGGATATAATCATTCATTATCTAGCAACTATCAATTTGCTTCATGCACATATTGATATAGGTTGACTGCTCCATTTTTGGAAATTAGAACACACCTCAACTTAATTTTAGTCAACTGACCAAGTAAAATTCAAAACCATATAAAATGTTTATCTATAAAGACTTGTCAGTGTCTATTTGCCATTGCCACTGAATAACATTCCATATTTACAACCAATTAAAATCAAATATCCCTCTAATAGACTTAGCATTGAAATCCCAGTTTTCTAAAATGGTAGTTATGTGGAACCTAGAACTAAACAAATTGAAACAATATATCTTAAATATTTTAAATGCATGTACATTTAACAATATTAATTCTCCAAAATTCACTATATTTTTCCTTTTTTGTTTTTCTGTTGGAGACTGTATATTGACCTCTATGTAGCCTTTTCAACTTATAAAAGGGGATACATTTCCATAGAATTTAACTTTTCTGAAAGAATTGATTCCATGTATTTTCAATAAACAATAAATATTGAAGTCTATAACAGGCATCTAGGGATAGGCTCAACATTATTTCTATACATGTTTTAATATATATATACCAAAATGTGGACAAACCTACATTAAATATTCTACTTCAACGACTTTAATTAGTGGAGTAGATCAAATTAAAAAGTCACAATGGTTAAATACTCCAATGGCAGTCTTTCCTGCTTAAATCTTGATGTGTAGAATGTGATATACCATTTTTTGGTCTATATACTGTCCTTTAAATTTAGGTCATTTTGACACGGCAAAATAAAAAAAAAAATGTAAACTATGATCTGGAAATTGAGTTCCTTTTCGCAAAATAAACCCACTAAAACTGAACTTTAAATGCAAAAGACCCCTAAATGGCTAACAGATGTTGTTATAGGGAATATTCCAGGATTATACATGTTATTTAAGAATTCATGAAATTTACACCGATTCTGTCAGATGAATGGATCAGAATGAGATAAGTTATATAGACATAAAGGTTTTTTCCAACAGTTGTGGTGTAAATTAAATCAGTTGTATTTTATGGTTGACATATTTATGTCTACATTTAAATATGTATGTATGTACATGTACTAAGATCATTGGCTTTTCAATGCATTGATATTTTTCAATACTGATTATCTATTTATTTTTTCTATTGTTGGTATTTTTCAGCTACCTAAAACAGTTTTAACATAAGATGAACGCAAGCTTGATATGGTGTCCTCACACATTTAGACGTGGCTGCCAAAATTTTGGTTGAAATATGTGGCCTCTTCTCATCGGTTATTGTGCTATTAAGAATGCATTCTGGAGTCACAATTTCATTTGAAAAGGCATGCAAAGTACAAATTCAAATGACATACTAAAAAACATATGATCTGACCATATACATATACATGTACATGTATGAGGGTAATAATGGGGTACCTTATTGTACAGAATGAAGATATTGCCAAATGAATATAACGGTAATTTTAAGACACCTTTTTTCAGACGATAAAAAAAGTCAGCTGAATTTAACAAATCACGCTATTTGTTTTCCAAAAATAACAGTAATGATATTATTTGAAACATCTGTCAACTCACCGTCAGGATATTTCAACTAATCACAGTGAGTTAAATCTGAACTAATTTCAAGCTAACAGTAGCCGAGAATGACTGTTTGATGCCTGACAGTATACCACCCTCATGTATGAACATGTTATCAGCTTTTCTACATATAAGCCAGTGAGCCGCAATGAACTTAATGGTGAGTGAGTGTAGCTTATGTGAACCAAATTGTGTCCTCAGTGGGGGATATATTAAGGGATCTATACGAAGAAAAACTGATAATCTGTTTATCATTCTGCCTCACGTGTACCATGATGTAAAGATTTTTAGCGTATCTACGGATGAATATCATAAAATATTTGCCAGTGAACCGCAATGAACATTTTAGCAAGTGAGCCCAGCTAATGAGCTAAAATGAATCAAACTGTGTGCTCAGTCAGATTTGGTGATATTTTAAGTTTCTTTACTAAGAAAACCTGCAAATCTCAGTGGCAGATCCAGAACTTTTCATAAAGGTGTGGGGGCTCTGATGGACCAGAGGGTTGCCCACTCCCATCATGCTTCAATGATTTCTTATATGTATGAAATCAGCTAAATTTTCCCCACAGCCTTGGTCTGTCTATGCATCTGTTTATCGTTCTGCGAAATAGTACTAATACTGTTTTTCCCCTCCCTTACTTGGCCCTAGACAGTTGCTTACCTGTTTATCTTTCTATCACTGGCATTTCTAGACTAGAGATTTCATGCGTTCAAACCTGACATAAAAACCCATGTTCTATTGACCCTTTTGGGATCCGGGGTGTGTCTTTTTTTGAAGTTCTTAATCTGGATGTCGGGATTTGATATTTTCAAAATTCAGGACTTTATAAGGATTTCATGTTTTTAATGTCAATATTTCACAATCAGGACAACTCCGATCCCACTCTTAAATAATGACTCATTTAGACTTGCCTTCTAATTCTGTATAAAAAATCACAACTCAGAACAGGAACAATGACACCTGATCACCTGATATGCAAAGCTATAAAAACAGACACATAAATAACATAAAATAGTGATTGACAGATTGATTGCACTTTAAAGTAGAATTCAGACACGTGTTACATGAGAAGCCAGTTTGGTTACAAACTATTATGTCACGTGAAGGCGCACTGACGTCAAAATTTGCATTAATTTTGCAATACACTACAGTTCACTCATACAGAACCCATTATCATGCAAACATGCAACGTGAATGTGATTGGTTATCAAATAATACAGAATTAATGCACGTACATGTAGTTTTAGAAGAAATTAGTTCATCAAATGGGAGTTTGTGATCTTGTGGTTTAGACCGATGGCTACAGTGCTGAAGGTCCTGAGTTAGATTCTCACTTGGGGTGCTAAAAATATCTGAACATCAGAAGGGTAATTTTCAACCTCTCACACACATCTTTGTTAATTTTCTGGGATTGTTGAAAACTTGCATATTCATCGATATTTAATTTTGTGGTTTTAACAATCCAGACAGACAAATAGCAATGAGGTGTTTCGGAAAACATGACCTAAAACCTCCTTCATGTATGACAAAAATACATGGGAACTCATATTGAAAGGTCAAATGTGTTCAATATGAAAATTGCAGTTAAGATGGTAAAATCACATATCAGCCATTACTGTAAATAACTTTTGAGCAAATTTAAAGGGAAATGACACGGAAGGGGTCAAATAGTGTTCAAGGGGAGAAAATGCTGTTTAAATTAGTATGCAGGTTTTAAATGTAGAGGGAAGTTGAGTCATCTTTTTGGTTGAAGTTAATTGACGATTTTTCGTAAGCTTGAAACGGGATAGTCAAATAATTGTGTCGTGAAAACGGGAAATGAGGTTTTGAGGGACCCGGGTTTTGAGATAAAAATGAGTGTAAGCGGGATACGGGAATCTGACAAAACAGTAAGTTGGATCCGGGATCGGCACCCCCAATGAGACCCCCTATGTAGTTTTACCTTCTAATTCTATAAAAAAAAAAAAAAAAAAAAAAAACACAACTCAGAACTATGTCTAATTAACTTTGACTACTGATATGCAAACCTAGAAATATATCATAAAATAGCGATTGAAAGATTCATAACACTTTGAAAGGATAATTCAGACACGTGTTACGCGGGGAGCATGTTAATTTGTTTACAAATAATAATGTCACGTGATCGTGCACTGACCTCAAGTTGCATCGCCCTTACAATTCACTAATACATGACCATGTTCATGCAAACATGCAACGTGAATGTGATTGGTTATTAAATTATACAGAAATAATGCATGTTCAGTTTAATAATAAATTAGTTCATCAAATAGATGCGATTTCACTTTTGACACGAATAGGTCGAGTTGACATTTCTGTCATCGGAGATAATATTGAGATAAATGAGATAAAACGAACCGTAAAAGAGGTCTAGAGAAGCACATCAGTAGAACCTTAACATTAATAAGTAATACTGACCAAAATTTCTCTAATTAAAAAGCTAAATAACTGAAATTTCACAAAGATAACGGAACATAATTTTGTTGAGGTTAAAGTGGAGCGAAATAATATTCTTACTCCTATTGCATTACGTAAAAAAAAATGTATAAAATTGAATTTGACTAAAGTTCAGCATAAAAAACGTGAATTTGCAAAAGCCTGGTAAAATATTAATGATAAAGTGTGTGTAAATTTTCGTAAACGAAATTACCCGTATATTTCACTAAGAATTACATTTCAGCGCAAGGAGATCTTTATTTGTGAATCGGTTTATTATAGACCCGTTGAAATCAGGGTCAACGGAATTTTTTGCGTTGCGTTTGCATGCATAAATATATGTGTATAGTGAGACCTTCACACTATACAAATCCTTGATTGAGGCCATCTATTTTTATTGCGGGTTCCACATATTTAAATCGGAATTAAAGAAAAAATGGTAGGTTGTTAGCAGAATCAAAACAGAAATGATGAACATTGCAACATTTTCAGCAAAATATAAATAGGATGGAGGATCTGTGTATTCACATTATTTGTAAAAATCCCCTTATTCATGTGAAGCGTGTGCTTTACATCGAGGCTTGCTATGCTTATCATTGACGCCACGTACAGTACTTCAACCAATCAGACAATGTTTATTTTGGGCATTAAACCTTTTTTGACTCAGATTTTGGAATATTTTAATCGAAATTATAGAAAAATGGAATGTTGTTAGTACATATAAAATAGAAAATGATGAATACTTTTAGCTAAAGATAATTTGGATGGGGGTTCTGTGTATTCACATTATTTGCACAACTCTCCTTACTGATGCCATATTTTGGAATTTCCGTGACCTAAATGGTTCGCGAAAATTATTATTTTTATATATAGTATAGTAATAATACATTTACTTCATTTACTTGACATAAAAAAAAAAAAAAAAATTTTTTTCTCACTATATTAAAAATCTTACTATAATTTATAAAGTTGAGTTATCCTGTTTTTGAAATTCGTTAGATAGATGTATGCCATTTTATTGATCAGATTAATCATATTTTTTAAGTAGGGAATAAAAAAAGACACAGGACACATATGATTACTAGTAATACTTTTTATCGACTGTGAGCTCGATATAAGATCCGGTCTATTCCATTTAATCTGGTACAATGGGGAAAACATTGATAATTTTTAAATTCCTTTCATTTCTTTCCAGATATAATATAAAACAATTAAAGAGGCTTACCACCTTAGCAAAGTTGTTCCACATTTTACATATGTAAATCTATGTGCATGTTCAAATTATAACAACTTCATTACAGGGGTGGTAACTGACGCAACATTGCTCCACCAGGGTCACGAGACAGGAATAACAGAATCGAATTTACACAATTCATGTGGTCACTCCCGCTTATTGGTAGAATGATACATCGCGACTCATATACAAAAAATACATGTACACTTGATAGTTTTAAGGTTTCAGATGTTCAGATAATATCTAGAATAGTATTCTGATCTATAAATTTAGTGAATTGATGGGTTGTACCTTATTACACTTAAAAGAACACATACATACGCACGTTGAAAGACCTACATATGAAACATCTGTTCAATTAAACTGGACAATATTTGTAAATTGATTTATTCACATATTATGCTTTGCACTTTTAAGAAAATAAGAATTCCAATTGCAGTTTAATGTACAAGATCTGTTCAAAATGGAAATACTATTCCTTATATACTTTATATCGAAACCATAATCGAGTCATGATTTCCTCGATTAAGACATTATCGAAGGTGATGTATCACTATATTTTACTTACCATGAGTGGCGTTATAGTGAAGCAAGAACTGCTTTCAGAGAACTTAAGTCCACCTAAATTTGGTTGTGCTCGTGATGCTAAATTTTAAGTTTTCAATGCATGTTTTGCTATTGTTTGTTTTTCGTAATTGTTTTGGTTTGTCTGTTGTATTTGGAATGATTGCATCATTTTAAATGATTCATCAATTCATGTTGTTGTTATTTTTTCAGCGCTTAACAAGTATTTTAGCTTTTACATTCTCTACACCATAGGCTGACAGGTGCATCTCCTAATGTTTTTAAGTGATCAGCTATCTGGTGATATAAGAAGAAATTTGTTACTCAGTATTTAGTTTTTTATGTTATGTTTTGTACACTGTTGTTCGTTTTTTTGCAATGCTATTTTCAGGTTGTTGTTTGTTTTTTTTGTTGTATTTTTTAGCTGATTATATGTGCCCTGTATTACTCAAAATGATTTCAATTGTTGAAGACCATTACAAATGGTACAGCTGTATAACGGCTGGATGTGTGCAAAAGAATGAACTAAATAATGTTATACAGAAACACTCGACAGCTACTGAATTATAGGCTCCTGACTTGGGACAGACACACCATAATGTTGCGCGGTTAAATTAAAATTTAGTCTGAAGGCGCCGACTGTACCTATTTAGACATTTGTGTCGTTTGATAAGTTTGCGTCTCATTGATGTTTATCTCACTAAATGAAATGACGAAATGTTGGATAATTGAACTTAATAAAAAAAAACTATATTTGTTTAAGCATTTATTTGATTTAATGCGTAAGTACAATTATACAATAGGAATAAAGATACATTATTCAAAAATAAATAATTATGATACAAACATGAGCATATGTACAGTGAATATATACAAATCTTGAAGCACTAGATGGCCGTAAAAATGTCATAGAAACTTGAGGAGTATAAAATAAAGCATATCAACATTTTCAACAAACCCATAAATGATTTTATTTTGCCATGCATCATTGAAGTTGGTGACAATTCGAAAAAATCAATTCATATTTCTACACTACCACTTAATATTTGACCGGTCTTGAATTAGAAGTATTTGCAGTATATATGTCAATTCAGATTTAAATAAAATATTTTTTTTTTCAATTATCAATAAAACGTAGAAGATTCACAAAAGGTTCAGAACCTAGAATAATGCAACTGATTAATTCTTGTCAATCTATAGAATAAAAAAAAATAGATGAACAGAAGCTAAAGTAGAAAAAAATGTACACATATTTCAATATGAAATTGTTAGTGATATAATTAAATGCAAACTTCGCACACTTATTAATATGGAACATTCGTACTTGTGAACAATACAATACTAGAAAATGCATGCATTGAATAAACTGACCAGGATATGATTGTTTCTCATTAACTTTCCCGGTTTTTTGTAAAGTCTCAATATTCAAGAAAGTAACGATATGGTAACAAGACTTGGAATATCTGCTACAGTAGCATGGCCGTTGAAACCGGAAGATGATTCCTGCGGTAAGATAATCTGTGGTGAGTAAGAGGTACAACTAGTTTCGGACACTGGCGATTCCACTGTAGGAAAAGTTTTTAAAGAAAACATAGCTCGGTTGTTGATTGGATCTGGTACTACAGGTAGAACTATACTCTCGTGCACTTGGCTGTAAACAGAAGTAGATGTCAGCACTGATGCATCAGCTGGTGGACAGACAAATAATGGAGACACGTCAAAGGAAGCAGCATTGGGTTGTTCTGGAATGACTTGATGGTCCTCTTGGAAGATTGACGTAACTGAGTCACACAACATACGAAGATTGCTAACGGCTATATCTGGGCTGACGAACAAATTTGAAGCATGGTTGTTTATCATCTGTTCTAACTCTTTGTACTTTTTGGTTTTAGTTATCTTGCTGGGTTTTGTTCGTCTGTTTTTGTGTAATTGAGGTGGTGGTATGGAGAACACATTTAAAGGTGAGCTATCGAAACAATCTGCACGTCTGAAGTCGTCGATTTCTTCCTGTACAATTTGTGATTGGTTAATATTGGTAAACATGTTGTCTATACTAAAGTTAAAATCAGGAGTGACGGAATGGGATGACGGTTCAGTAACAATTGCAGACGATGTTGTGATTGAAGAAAACGGACATTCGTACGTGGAACTAAGTGGAATAGCTTCAGTACAATCACTATTCATGGGTATAGCTATCTCTTGTAACTTGACGTGTTGATAAAGTGTAGGTGCCCATATACCTGAGTCAACTATATTGTTCTTTTGCAACAGGAAGACGTCACGTTGTACTTTGGCGAAGACTACGGTCCATACTTTTCCTCCAGGATGTTTGCGGTCAATACATTCAAAACATCTGTTGATGCTGAGTGTCTTCCGAACAGTATGTTTCCAACCAATGTAAGCAGTACAGAAGAATGGAAATAGAGTGCGGAGGAAATCAAACAATACGGATGTAGTGATTGTCTTGTCTGGTTGGTTGTCTATGGCAAGGACTATCATACCAGTGTATGAATATGGTGGCTTTGGTAATCTTTCTTGCTTCTGTCTTTTGTTGTCTAAACATGGCGATGGAATGCGTTTACGCTTTTGTTGAGAAATGCTGAGCGACCTGTAAAAATAAACAACATTATAAATAAAACAAGTCTGATGGTTTTTCTTAAATTGGTTAATTTATTTAAATGAAATAATATTTGACACAAGTAAGGATAAAGACCGAACAATGATTCTAAGTGATTTGGGGTTGCATCTTTTTAACCCACTTCTTTTCATAATTTTCGAAGGCAGTTTTTGATTCTACTGTGTCACGTTTACCCTTATTAGATTAAAAAGAAAATGCTTATTGTAAGTACCCATCCTACGATGTTATCGCAATATTAAGTGTGTATACTAGAACTACTTGACGCACATTTAATGAACAGCCTTGTTTGATTGTTTATTTTTCAACACATGTTGTTATAAAAAAAAAAAAGTCACACTTATAGAGATTTAACAACATGTGTTAAAAATCCTATCAAATTCTAATATTTTGTTGCTTTTTGTAAAAAAAATTTAACTCGTACAAATCTAAAAAAAAAAAAAAAGAATGTGTCAATATAGTACATAGTACTCCCATTATTATTTTCTATGTTCAGTTGAACAAGAAATTGGGATAAAAAATATAATTTGGCATCTAAATTAGAAAGATCATAACCTAAGGAACGTGTGTACAAAGTTTAAAGTTGAATGGACTTCAACCAAATCAAAAACTACCTTGACCAAAAACTTTAACCTGAAACTTGCACTATCATTTTCTATGTTCAGTGGAACGTGAAATTGGGGTAAAAAGTCTAATTTGGCAAATTAGAAAGATCATATCATAGGGATCATATCATAGGTGTACTAAGTTTGAAGTTGATTGGACTTCAACTTCACCAAAAACTACCTTGACCAAAAACTTTAACCTGAACGAACGAACGGACGGACAGAGGGACGGACCAGAAAACATAATGCCCCTCTACTATCGTAGGTGGGGCAAAAAAATCCATACTTTTATGGTGTATTGTTGTTTTAGAATAACGATTGTCATACTAAATGGCTACAATAACGAGGTAAATCATAAACCCAATATAAGATACCAATTGAATGATTCTGCATAAATCTCTACTGAACTAAAATAATGAGCAATGTTAAACAATAAAATGTACTCGTAGTAACCTTCTGAAAAAGTTGCAATATTAAAAATCATTCAGAATATACAATTATAACGACGTGTTATCAGTACAGAGGTTGTATATGATCATACATAATTGGTTTCTTTTAATCCTTAAAAATATCATTTTATCTTGACGTGATGTGCACGTTACTGCAATTGAAGGATTTTGGGGGAGGGGTGAAGTTGTTAGATGTTATAATGTATCATAAATCAAAAATGATATACAATGATATATAATGAATATGTTTTGACTTAGATGAAAAAAAAGCCAACTCAACTGACATCTTCGTAACACGATACATTGTATATTTGTTTCATACATATCAACAGTTCTACGGGTAGAGGATAATTACCAGCTTATAAGACATGAATTGTTATTGATATTGTCATATTACGGAAGCCGATAAGGGCCATTAAAAAAAATGTATGTCGTTATTACGACATAGCATGTCGTAATTTCGACATAACATGTCGTTATAACGACATCGCTATGTCGTAATTTCGACATATCATGTCGTAATAACGACATCACTAAGTCGTTTTAACGAGATAGCTATGTCGTAATAACGACATCGCTATATTTAAAAGAATATGTATTATGATTGGCAAGAGACTAAATGACAAAGAAATTAACAATTATACGTCATCATAATGTTCCCGATAATTATAAAAGCCCCCGCATGGTCAGCTTTAAAAGAGGGAAGAAAGCTACCAGAGGGAGAGTCCCCGAAATGCTGTGTGGCAGACAGTGTTATTATTCAATTACTAGAACACAACCGCGAAATCGCGGGCATATAGAGCTTGTGGACTGTTGAAGGATGATTTTTTGTAAAAGATAGTATATATGGGAAATTTCATAAAAGGTATCAAAAGCTTTCTCCCTTGTTCTAAAGTCCGATATTTGTTTCCTTTCTGTTAAATTCTAATATTTTCGTGTGTCTGGCCTCAGACCGCAATTTTTCTTCTCCTTTGCTACAATGCTGCTTTTGGTAAAAGTCAAATAAAATTAACAATTTGAACCATTTCAAACATGAAATAAATCCAACTGCTTATATATAGACCATTATTAGTCTAATAAAATATGCTTCTAGGACAATCCGTCAGTGTTTTTTTTTCTTTTGAGAGCCTTATTAAGAAGTCAATGGTAGGATATGAATCATGTATAAATGACTAAGGCTAATTTGATGGGTGGTCGGAGGGGTCCTGATCCCTAAATCCCGCGCTTAAAACCATGAAATCCAGAGATGCAGAATTAAAAGAAATACATATCCCGAAATCATGAAATCGAAAAATATATTCCCGGATCCAGTAAGGATCAATTCCCAAATCCCGAGCTTAAAAACACTCGATCCCTACGCCCCAAAAAATGCTCGCCTACTTTTAATCTCAAACTTACTTTCATTTTTGCCAAATCACTATTTTCCCTTTCAACAATAAATTGTATGCCCCATTTATGGGCATTATGTTTTCAGGCTAGTCTGTCCGTCCGTTCGCTCGTTCGTCCTTCCGTCCGGGTCTGTCCCGCTTCAGGTGAAAGTTTTTGGTCGAGGTAGTTTTAGATGAAATTAATCTGTTTTACTTATTTTAATATAATTTATGCAAGTGGTATGATCCCTTAAGCAGTAAACATTTCAAAGAAAACAGTAGACAGAATCAGGGCCGACTTTCTATACTAACATAGAAAGTCCCTGACAGAATATTTATAGTCTCCATATATTAAAGTAGTATAATCGTAGTTTACATGTAGATAAACGCGAAAAATAATTGTCTTCTCTAAGGAGGTATAATAGTTGTGGTTCTTGCGATCTAAACACCATGATATGAAACGCGAAAAATAATTGACCTCTCTTAGGAGGTATAATAGTTGTGATTCTTGCGATATAAACACCATGATATGGAGAACGCTCTGAATGGCTTATTTTTTTCCCTCCATTTTTGTTATCCATCATACGATTGGCTTTACTCAGTGGCGGATTCAGAGGGGGCGTAGAGGGCGTACGCCCCCCCCCCCCCTTTGCTCGGATTTTTTTTTTTTTTTTTTTTTTGGTAAAATGATTCATCAGACTAGACTTCGTGAACTTTGCCATTTCCCTAGTATTTAATTTTTATATGACAATTCTTTACTTATAAAGATATTTTTCGCTGGTATTTACTGATTGTCAAAGTCGTGTGATTTGCTATGGTGGAGTTGACCAGTGCGTTGAAAAAAACGGCACTCGGTCATTTTGAAATTCAAATTACAGTAATACACATTGCTTAGGCTGAGGATGTCATGACAATCAGGAAACCTTAAAAGCGACATAGAATTGAGCAAGAATGTATTGACTTCTATTACACTATTCCACCAAACAGAAAGTAAAAGTAAATACTCCATAGACTATCACACTCTCAGGTAAAAAAAGTTCCACAATATTATTTACCTACGAAAACATGTTTAACCCAAAATGCTCCAGCCTATTTTATAAATAACAAAGTTGAATAATGATCCCCAGTCAGTATAAGCTCTACTCTAGAAAGATTTCAATTCTCAGGTACGAACCATTTGATTTGAGGAGGCAGTCTGAGATATTTGAGAGAAAAAAAATGACTCTATTTCTTGCCTAAAACAAAAATTCTGGCTGTGTCTGGATTGAAAACAAAAGTCTTGTCCACTTTTTTGCTATTAAAAACGAACATTTCCAACAAAATTATTTAGCATTAAATGAACATGATGAATACAATCGGGCGTATTTTTTTGTGGCCGGGGTTTGCATGTCCAACCCGAATGTCTGTTTCGTCGGCCTTATATATATTGAATACTTTTTTCAAAACCAGACTGTAATCTGCCTGCTTGGTGTGACCTTTATGTCGACTGTCATTCATAAATTCGTTGGCATTTTATACACATTCGTAGTCTAGGTTGATTTGGAACCCCTCACTTCAGTTCCTTTAGTTATGTTGGGCGAAACATATCAATCACACATTTTGATAAAAACAGCTTTTTTGACTTTTTTAACTCGTGTCGGTCGTATTGTAAATTTCATCTAATTTCCATGTCTATTTCTTACTAACATCCTACATCAAATATATCAGTACAAAGCTTTGGATCAATACTATCATTTTATGATAGACAGTTAATAGGGAGAATACAGCATAAAAATTTCCAACCCTTACACTTACAGCAACTATAAAATATTTATACCCCAAGCCAGGAACCGTTTAAATAGTGTATATTACCCTTATTTTATGTTTTTTCGACCAAAAAAGGGCCAAAAAAATTTTCGACTCGCTCCGCTCGGCAAAATTTTAAATCTTCGCCCCCCCCCCTTTCCAAAATCCTGGATCCGCCCCTGTTACTTGTGTCAAATATATATATTCAACTGGTATGACCCCTTAAAAAGTAAACATTTCAAAGAAAACAGTAGACAGAATACAGAGAGTCTCTATATATTCCAAGTAACTATCATAATCGTAGTTTACATATAGATAAACGCGAAAAATAATTATTGTCCTCTATAAGGAGGTATAATAGTTGTGGTTCATGTGATCTCAACTCTATGGAGAACGCTCTGATTGGCTTATTCATTTTTCATATTTAGTTATCTATCATACGATTGGTTGTATTTGTGCATCTTTCAAACCGGAAATCTAATATATGACTAAAAGTTAGTCCGATGGCGGAATCAAATCCGGACTCCTTTTTGTCGTTTTTCTCCCAAAATAACTCAATCTGAATAATCATAAGAATGGATGAAAAATGCGACTATGCATGTTACCTATAGGACCCAGAGGCATGATGATTGATTTATTGTGGAAGGAAGAGAAGCGACACCAAAAATGAGGTCTTCTCGTTTAATAGTATAGATAAGCTCCCTTGGTAAAACTCCAAATTTCATATTTAATGTATTCTATTGTTAAATAATTTACATAAAGCTAAATAAGTATCTATTTGTTAATTGCATAGCTTTTGCTATTTGAATTCATTGGTTAAAGATATTTATTTATATTGTAAAGTTTAATATTTGCATCGTCGCAAGATCTTTGGTTACCTTCTTTGGATACCTTCAGTGAGAAAGTTATATATGTTATAGATAGTGCTAGGGCTGAACAGACAGACAAAGTCGTTTAGATTAACAAGTGACCGGCCGTAGTATAGCTTTACAGTCACACATGTTGGAAGAATGAAATGTGGAATTATTAGAGGACTGAAATTGTACAAACAAGTCAAGCCAAGCTTTCCGTCTCCCTTTAAATAAGGGCAAACTAAATGGCTTCTTGGTATGAGGGTGTATTGAAGTATTGATAGCTCTATTTCTCCTTTCAAACGTTGGGCACGCGCGATTACGGAAGCGTATTAGGGACATAGAAAAAATCAAATTGGCAGTGAACTTTTTTTTCAAAGTCGAAATTTTGACTTTTCAAATCTCGAAATTTTGACTTAAACTTGAAATTTTGACTTTTCAAATCCCGAAATTTTGACTTAAACTTGAAATTTTGACTTTTCAAATCCCGAAATTTTGACTTAAACTTGAAATTTTGACTTCCTAAAATCTTGAAATTTCGACTTTTAAAAAAGTCGAAATTTTGCCTTTTTTCAAACTCGAAATTTCAACTTATAAAAAGTCAAAATTTCCACTTTAAACTCGAAATGTCAACCTATCTTTAAACTCGAAATTTCGACTTTTCTAAAACTCGAAATTTCAACTTATTTTAAACTCAAAATTTCGACTTTTTTAAAACTCGAAATTTCGACTTATTCTAAACTTGAAATATCAACTTATTTTAAACTCAAAATTTCGACTTTTTTTAAAACTCGAAATTTCGACTTATTTTAAACTCGAAATTTCAACTTATTTTAAACACAAAATTTCGACTTTTTTTAAAACTCGAAATGTCGACTTATTTTAAACTCGAAATTTCAACTTATTTTAATAAACACAAAATTTCGACTTTTTTTTTTAAATCGAAATTTCGATTTTGATCTCAAAATTTCGACTGTTGAAATCTCGAAATTTTTTACTTTTTCTAAGTACTCTTAAAACTTTGATGTTAGTATTCAAACAGTTATTACAATTTTAGAAGGAGTAGACATGGACGCAAATTATTAAAAAGTCCATTACTTATTTTGGCAATTTATATTCAGAAACTGGTTTTGTTCTTAAGATATGGATTAGCATTTAATATTAAAGAAACCATTCGTAAAGAACATGCATGTTGACAAAATCCCCCCCCCCCTCCCCGCATATTCCATGTTTTAGTTTCCACGACACTGTCATAGGATCGTCAGACCTGAGGACATTTAGCATCACAGTTGCAAAGGCCTGTTTGGTATACCAATAGCAAGTCACTGACTTTGCCTTGTTTAAACAATGGTAAATCAAGTAGCCCAAAATGCCATGCATATTCAGAACGACCAATGAGCTGCCCCAGTTTTCTAGTTTTGGAAGTTTGCATTCTTATAACACAACTATTAACCCTTGTCTTTATATATTAGACTGTTGAATAAAAGTATGTCGTAATATAGGTGTGTCGGAATAGCGGGGTTACTTGATACACATATCTGAAGTCCAGACTTGAAATATTTATTTGAACGTGAAACATATTTTATTTATTCTTTGGCAAGGACAATATTTTCTATCTAAAATAACCTCTTTAAAATGTTTTAGTTTATTAAAATATGCTTATGAATCTTTTGTAGATAGTTGTCTCATTGGCAATCATACCACACCTTCTTTTTTATATTATGAAGTTTATGATGTAAATGACTCTCCGCCTCGTTGATATAAATGACTGTGAATGTGGTAATCGCAAACGTATAAATACTGAGGAAAAGTCGAAATTTTAAGTTTTAAAAAAGTCGAAATTTTGAGTTTAAAACAAGTCGAAATTTTGAGTTTAAATGAAGTCGAAATTTCGAGTTTAGAAAAGGTCGAAATTTCGAGTTTAGAAAAAGTCGAAATTTCGAGTTTAAAAAAAAATCGAAATTTTGAGTTTAAAAGAAGTCGAAATTTTGAGTTTAAAAGAAGTCAAAATTTCGAGTTTAGAAAAAGTCGAAATTTCAAGTTTTAAAGAAGTCGAAATTTTGAGTTTAAAAGAAGTCAAAATTTCGAGTTTAGAAAAAGTCGAAATTTCAAGTTTTAAAAAAGGTCGAAATTTCAAGATTTTAGAAAGTCAAAATTTCAAGATAAGAAAAGTTAAAATTTCGAGTTAAAGTCGAAATTTTGAGATTTGAAATGTCAAAATATCGACTTTGAAAAAAAAAGTTCACTGCCAATTTTATTTTTTCTATGTCCCTAATACGCTTCCGTACGCGATGTTCCTACAACCCCCAGGATTTAAAACAGAATCTTCGAAATTTCATCCGCAAAACAAAATAAAAATGTTAGAAAACACGAACCAATATTAAAACAAATTCAATATATGTTTTGAATTATGTTTTTACAGCTCTTGATCATCTCCTAAGTAATATCTAGTATATTTGAGGATTAAAAAAAGAAAGCTATGTGAAAAAAACGGATGTCCCCATCCAACGTTACATTTATGAAAAACTGTTTTAACTCTTATATATCCTATTTCTTATTCTCTGATCTTCTTGATTCTTGACAGGAACAACGACATGTGTCGGTTCTTTGTGGCGTTAAAGCCGTTATTTTACCAAATTTCATTTGACTCGACTGCATATTATAGTAGAAAATGAATAAAAATAGTAAGACAATAATAATATCTAACAAAAGTACAAATATTTGCCTCATGTGAGTTCAAATATTGCTGATTCAATAAAATCTTCTCTACACATTTTTCAAATGGTAGCCATTTTGTCCAAGTCGATTTTTCATTTTTCAAAGCAGTTTTAAGGCGTATTTTTTTTTATAATTGATCAAAACAAAAGTTAGATATACGAAGAGTAAAAAATGCCAAGATTCTTTCCTTATTAACTACAAATTTGGGTCTTAAAAGGAATAAAATGCTTCCATATATTACAAAACGGTAGCAATTTTTCCAAATGTCTGAAAACGTCTAAAATCCTAAAGACGCTAATTTCAGACGTTAAATGTGCTAAAGTTTCAATTAAATGTTTATGATAATTAAAACAAATCGTGTTATGAAATTTGGAGAAAGATGTTAATGATTGCTGCCGAAAAAATAGTGCATGTTGCTAAAGACTCCGCCCGGGGAAATAGGTTCGACACAGGTTAAATTTTGTAATTTTTATTAATTGTATAGCTTTTAACGATTTATTTAATAGAATTTGGAAATGGGGGGGGGGGGGGGGGGGGAATCCCATTTTGTAAAATAAATTGAAATTCATGTTACGTAAGTACTCCGAAATAGATCATTTAAAGTCGTCACTTCAGTTAGGTGCAATCACCAATATCAAAACACTTAATACCAGTTCACGGAATGTTTTACCTCGCGATTTGTCCTGCTATTTCGTGATGAAAGTAATTCCTGTACTAGCGAAGCCGGAACTTTTCGTCAATATAAACTTGTGCATAAATTGGAGATAATTGAAAGACGAATCCCAAACAGCAACGAAAACCGTTTCATCGAAATAAAAAAAAACGGGATTATATTTTTGTTTGCCGTTTTCGCGGACGACCCAGGAGTAGTTTAATATATTTTAAAATGTATATATCTGAAGATGACTTTGGAAATAATTCTAAAGCCAAGGTTCAAGTAATTGAAGGGGTGTATTTCGACAACTTATGTGTCAGTGTGAGATATATTTGTATTGAGGATGAATTAAGATATAGAAATTTTACAATGACAGATTATATGCAACTTGAAAGTTAAACATCCTATGATAAAAAAAAAATGAAAACCGTATACATGTACTTCCGTCCCATCCTTCCTTCCTACATTACTTGCGACAGTACTGCATTTTAAGTTGAAATAACTTAAAGGGTAAACATTATTATATCGATTTCCACAACTCGAGGTAATTTTTTGATAAAATGACATCACCGTGAAAACGAACAGAACCAGAATCAACCAACAATATAAAAAAACGAATAAAACTTGCAAAAATTAATCGAAGTCAAAGACCCTCTTTGACGTCGAAATTACGACATGATATGTCGAAATTACGACATAGCGATGTCGTTATAACGACATGTTTTGTCGAAATTACGACATAGCGATGTCGTAATAACGACATGTTATGTCGAAATTACGACATGCTATGTCGTAATTACGACATAATTTTTTTTTTTGAATGGCCCTTATCGGCTTCCGTATCATATATAGAAATTGACTGTTTACAAAACTTTGAGTTACTAATTATAAAAAAGAAGATGTGGTATGATAGCCGATGAGACAACTCTCCACAAGAGACCAAAATGGCACAGAAAGTAACACCTATAGAATACCGCACGGCCTTCAACAATATATCAAGCAAAGCCATAATACCACAGGGTCAGATATAAAAGGCCCCTCAATGACCATGTAAAACAATTCAATCGAGAAAACTAACGGCATTACGTATGTAGACTTTTCTATTCCCGGAAGTCATTTATTCTATTGCGTTGTCTCAGGCTTTAACGAAATATATTTCTGACACGAGTAAATATATTTTGACCGAGAAAACAAGGTTGTGAATAGTAAATAACTGTTGTATCCGTCCGAAACGCATTTCTTGGTTAGCAAGGTCAGGAAAGCTCAAAGCCGAATATTTCTAGGTCAAAGATTGATAAGAACCGAAACACTTGAACAGCTATATGACAAAATGGACCTGTTTCTGTTTTTTGGTCGGGTTGTTGTTTCTTTGACACGTTCCCAATTTTCATTCTCAATTCCATTTTAATTAATATCAAATGTCTGAGGAGTTGAAAAATCTCATTTAATTATATAAGGCCGCAAATATCACAAAATGACAGATAATGGGTTCATTTGGATGCCTGTACAGATTCTCAAATGTCAATTGCATTATCTAAGGAAGCATGGTATTCCGTAAAAGAAATCTTAAATTCTACTATTTTTGGTGTTCGAACGTTTTGTTGCCGTGTATATAGTGTCATAAGATACCGATTTGGATAAAGTTTGTCTGTTAACAAAATAACAGACATCGGGGAAACCCAATTCATGACCTATCAATCGGTTGCACAACCACTGCCTAGGCAATGAAAACAATAGCATGATTCGACAATTAAGAAGAAAGTTAAAAAAATATCTGAAATTATTTACTAAAAAATATCAATCTTATGAGAGCACTTTGTGTTTCTAGCTCAGGTTCTGTTAATTAATTGTTGGGTCTTTTTGCGGTCATCGTTCAAAATTTGCCTATTACTTTAAAAATATAAAAGCTTCAAGTGACGAATGTAAATTGCATAACAAATATATTTACATTCCACAAAGCTTCACAAGGTTAATGATTTTGGAAGACCAAACAAACATGACCTTGTTGCAAGGTTAAACTTGATTTAAGACCCCAACTCATTTTTTTTGGAAAAGAAAAAAACCCGATTCAAATATTCTCATTTTCCGTAAACTATTGACTGTTCGACTTTAAATCAAGCTGCTATAAACTCATATATTGCAGTGGCGGATCAAGAACTTTTTGTAAAAATGAAGGGGGTACTGATTGATCTTAGGTGGGGGGGGGGGGGGGTCCAGTCCTACTTCAGTGATTCTCCATGTTATATCTGTTGACCACAATAAGAGAGGGGTGCTTGATCTTCCCTATGTTATATTATTTGTTGACCACAATAAGAGTGGGGTGGGTGTTGGATCCACCTATGTTATATTTGTTAACCACAAAAAGAGGGGGTGCTGATTGAGCCTAGGTGGGACCGCTACAGTCCTGCTTCAGTGATTCCCTATCTTATATTTGCTAACCACAAAAAGGGGTTGCTGGATCCACCTATGTTATATTTGTTTACCACAAAAAAGGCGAGGGGTGCTGAATCCACCTATGTTATATTTGTTAAACACAAAAAGAGGGGGTTGCTGACTGACCCTAGGTGGGACCGCTCCAGTCATCCTTCAGTCCTGCTTCAGTAGTTCCCTATGTTATATCTGTTAACCACAAAAAGGAGGGGTGCTGGATCCACCTATGTTATATTTGTTAACCACAAAAAGAGGGGGGTGCTGGATCCACCTATGTTATATTTGTTTACCGCAAAAAAAGGGGATGCTGGATCCACCTATGCCTCGGTAGATAGTTTGCAATGAATATTTCCCAGGACAAAGATATTGACTGTAAAATAAGATCTTGAGTCACGTCCAAAATAAATTTAGTACAACATTTTAATATTGAGCCTTCACTGAGTTTTGTTTAGAAAGAAAATCAGTGAATATCGGACTGATAAAAAATACATTTCAGTTTAACATATCCGCTTCTTTTCTGGGAGATTTTTTTGTTGTTTTCAAAATAGCTAATATATATAAACGTTCTTGTAGAAATGAAAGATTTTTATCCAACAAAGTCTTCATAAAAAACTATCGATCTGCCATTAAATGTATTTACAAAGTCAAGAAGGATAATAATCAATCCGACTTAAACATTTAATTTTAATTTTTTTATAATCCATAATAAAACAAAAAACTCAATTTATCAGGGAGCGTGTCAACGAAGCTTTTCTATAGGACTAAGATGTGTCTTAGGATGGTCTTAAGACACGTCGTACATACAAGTTTGGCCAAATAAATACTAATTTAACAGATATGTCCTTTAATATTTTTGTCATAAAGTTAAAATATACATGTGTCTTAGGATAGTCCTAAAAATGACAATAAAAAAAAACAAAAAAACAACAAATATAACATAAGCTCCGAAATAAAAATACTTATACAGTATAGAATATTATACTGTTAGAATTAAACTAGCCAAAACACATATTCTTCAATATTTGTAATAGATTAATTGTGTTACAATTTTTCAAATTTGTTGACAAATTTGAGCCAGAAAATACTTCCAGACATAAATTAATAGCTTTTTTAGTGGGTTAAGAGTGTTTTGAATAAAAAATAAAAAATTAAGAGAATTATATTTATTTATAAAAAACCCGAAACCTACTTTACTATTTCAAAAATTAAATGACTAATAATAAAAATGTTAAATAAACAAGATCCTGTATTATATAACATTCCTTTTCCGAAATCAATAACACACTGTGGTTAATACATATAAACTTCTTTTTGATGAAAAAGTTAAAAGGCAGATTTAGGTAATAATTTTATTTTTAAGCAACAACATGTTGTGATTGATTTGCACGTAAACCGCCATTATTGTTTTCTGGTGATAAAATTCTTTCAAGATTTTATACAAAACTCGGAATATCATAGTTCCTGTAGCTAATATACACATCAAATTTTTCTTTAAATTTTATCTAAAAATTAGGCACATACAGTGAAATCTATTTTAAGATACCACTGAAGGAGGGAGAGCAATATGGTTTCTTAAGACAGGTGGGCTTTTAATACAACTTAAACTATATGAAATGCACTACATTTGGATCTAAAATCAATGATCTTAAAACACGTTTGACTTTACACTGAAGTTGAGATTATGATTTATTAAGAAAACACATAGTTTTATTATGTCCACCTCCTCCCAACATTGATAAAGGTCGTATGCTGAGATGTATGTTAACATAATCATTGAATCCTTCAATAAGAATCACTGCAATCCAAATAACTACAATACTCCCAACTAAACGGACATTCAACGAACATTCCTTCCTACGGCTACGTTTCTCACAAGATAACACAGAGATGGGGAATGGGGGTCGTGCCACAAAGACAACAACTCGACAAAAGAGCAGGAAACAACAGAAAGCCAACAATGAGAAATTCTAAAAATTGATTTATCAACATTTACGACTACCTCACTCCAAAGGGACCGTTTAAAATCAAACGGTTATCGTATTTTTTTACTAACGTATGTTTTTAGCTATTTTCTAAAACATACATATGTCTTTTATTCACAGTGATCCATCCAAATCCACAGCTTTTGCATTCATAGCTGATATGAAGGATTTTATACCCACTTACAGTCCAATATATATGGTTGTTTATGCTCAGAGGTACACAAGTTCTAATTCTAACGTAGTTGTTGATGATTTTACCATTTCCGAGCCAAAACTTCCTAACGTTTCTTTGGACTCGTTTAAGATTTAAAAAAAGTAATTTTTGTATAACTGATAAATTATTAAGTCCAGGATTTTGTTACCACAAATCAAATATAATCTTTTACAAATTCCTTTATAGATTCAACAATATGGACAGTGGCTGTTGACTTTGAGTAGAATTATTGCTTATCAAAGTCATCTAGACAAACATACTTATTTTTTTCGTCAATGTTGTTTATAAAGCCCGTACATTGAGATTGATTCCATTAAAAAAGTGATAAACTTATTCTTAAAATGTTATCAATCTAACACAGTAGTATTGTGTAATTTGTACTAAGATTTATAATTTGTTTTAAAAGAAATCAAACATGACTAAATTATTATGCTTTTTATTTTCATTTATGAGAGGTCATTGTCCAATTTCCTGTTGATAGCGTTTGCTATTATTTTGGCGTAATGCACACCTGGCCCAGGTCAAGAGCCTGTAGTTCGGCTGTTGTAATCGATCATGTCTGCCATATTTGTTTTTCGTAATTTTAGTTTTTATAAAGAAGGCCGTTGGTTTTCTCGTTTAAATTGTTTCTCTTTTTTCATGTTAGGACTTTTTTTAGCCGATTAGACAATATTGGTATTCACATTGTTGAAGTCCGTACAGTGGCCTATAATTCATTTCAAATTTTCTTGATAGTTATCCATAGATATACTTGCAATCTACGACTGGGCAACCCGGCAGCATTGGACATTTGAGCGCCGTCATCATGGGACATTTTAGCCCCGGAATATTAACCATACATTGGACATTTGAGCGCCGTCATCATGGGACATTTTAGCCCCGGAATATGAACCATACCATGGACATTTGAGAGCCGTCATCATGGAACATTTTAGCCACGGAATATTCACCATACCTTGAACATTTTGAATTGTTTGAATTGTATTACATTGTCATTGAGGGGCCTTCCATAGCTGACTATGCGACATGGGCTTTGTTCATTGATTAGGCCGTACGGTGACCTATAGTTGTAAATTTCTGTGTCATTTTGGTCTCTTGTGGAGAGTTGTCTCATTGGTAATCATACCACAACTTCATTTTTTTTTATTTGTGAGCGCAATTTCCTGCAATTCTTTTCATTATATGAATTACGAAATTATTTTTTTGCAAAGTCAGACAATAGAGAAAGATTTTAAAATATTATATTTACAGTAACACCCTAGTAATTTGACAATGGCTAGTTAATGGTCCTAAGTTCCTATAAATAGTTTTCAATACATGTAAAATTGAGAATGGAAATGGGGAATGTGTCAAAGAGACAACAACCAAATAAAAAAACGACTGCAGAAGGTCACCAACAGATCTTCAATGTAGCGAGAAATTCCCGCACCCGGAGGCGTCCTTCAGCTGGCCCCTAAACAGATATACACTAGTTCAGTGATAATGAACGCCATACTAATTTCCAAATTGTACAAAAGAAACTAAAATTAAAATAATACAAGACTAACAAAGGCCAGAGGCTCCTGACTTGGGACAGGCGCAAAAATGCGGCGGGGTTAAACATGTTTGTGAGATCTCAACCCTCCCCCTATACCTCTAACCAATGTAGAAAAGTAAACACATAACAATATGTAACCAATGTACATGTATGACTAGACGACACTAAAAGGACAAGAAATAATCAACAGATATAACTTTATAGGCTATAAACTTCAGGTTCTATTTAACTTTATACTTTTCGAAAACCTATTAACACTTCCCAAAGGCAATAGTGACATGGGTTAACAAATTAGTATATCTGTAGAACCAAAATGAGGTTCTACTTCAATGTTCTCTTATTATGTTTATGCTTGCTCAAATGTTCTGTGTTTTTTTCTATTAATTTTATTTCTTGTTCTGTACTAATTTTTGTTTCGCTCAAATGTTTATTTAATATTTTCGCTCTCAAGTGTGTACGACTATTGACCTGATTTATTGTTTTCAAAATACAAGAAGGTTTTCAAACATTCAAAATATGAAAGGCTAGCGTTTTCTAATGTTGATGCTGTTTGTTTTCTCCATTGCTTCGTACAAATAAGAAGGAGGGAGCCGTGTTATGATTCCCCATAAGACGGAATATCAAGAAGATGAGAAAACTTCATAATATCGTACCGTACTACGACCTTTAAAATGAAGAAAAATTTCATACCAAAGACATCGGAATAATAGAGTGTGCAATTATTTTCTTAAATTTAGTAAATTTACTCGAAATGCTACTGCATTCTCTGTGAAATTGGGTGAATATCGATATTACAAAATCACTAGGATAAAGGAGCGGTGCCACAACTATATGTCCCCTTTCAAATGCATTGATCGTCAACAAAAAGGGTGAGTTCCAATCCCGACCCCGTTGTTGCGCCATTGTGCCCAATAACCAACATCATTGTGAAATTGATGTTGTGATATCTATAGTACTACAGTAAATTTTGATATTAAAATTATATTGTCTAAAACTTTATTTCACATTTATGGGCACAATTTAAAATTTTATGACACTAACGGGAAACATATGTGTATAAAAACGAAATAAAAATTCATCAGTTAAACATCAGTTAAACAATCCGATATATAGGATACAGAATATAGCTATATACTAGGTAGTTTTTCAAAGAAATTTTAAATACCTTTCTAAAAAAAATGTATTTCTTATAGATAATGCATTTGAAAGTGTTTGAATGAAAGTTAGTAGAATTTATGAGCCGAACAAAAAATAAATAAACATGATTTAGCTATATTGTGATAAGACTACTTATATAAGTCCGTTATTTATGCGCAGACTTAGTCAAGGTAACTTATTTCAAATATTCTCTGATTGCCTTGATATATCTCAAAAGTGACTTTTTTTATAATGGTAATAATACCTCTAAGGAAAAATCGCAGCTTCTTTTATATTATATGTAACATTTTTTTTCTACAAACTATCTTATTAGCGTACATGAAGTTGATGTCCATCTTATAACTGCTACTTACATCAATCGTTAAAGTATTCTCCTTGTGACATATTCAACTAATCAGTGTTAATTTCAAAGTAATCTTCATATTTAACACAGCTCTACTTGTAAAGTGCAATAAAGTGTAGGTAACTTTCTAAAAGCGCTTCAATTTTATAAAATAAGAGTGTTATAAATTCATATGACTGATTAATGATTTAACAACATTTTACTTCATTTTCGAACAGGGAATCACATTATAAAGCCTAAAGATGGCGTAAACGGAATGTTCTGGTGTTGGTTTCAAAATCTGATATTTTTGCATATGTACTATTTCTGTACTAAAAATAACCAGTACTGGAAATTTACTTTTAATATTTAGTACTTTTTCTTTACTTTAAAATTGTTGTAATATGTAGGTACTTGTATTTTACAGTACTTGAATTGTACTAAATATGTTTATACAGAAAAAATACAATATTCAATGTTTGAAAATCTAATTATTACGATAATTTTAAAGTAACACAATAGTACTGATTATTAAAAGTAAATTTCCAGTACTATATATTTTTAGTACAGAAATATTACCTATGCAAAAGTAGTTATGTAGGCAAATAGAAAAAGTTTCGGTCAACTAAGAGCTGGAAAAAAAGCATATTGCTTTTTCCAGCGCCAACAACAAATTCAAGTATAAAACCGGTTCCGGTAAAAAATAGACATTTCTATAATTCACTAGTTTGCTGATTGGAATGATGGAATTAAGATATTTTAATCAGAATCGGTCAAAAAGAATATATCTTTTTTTCTAAATTTTGTTAGCACTGCCTTATATTTAAATATTTTGGGATGTATTGAAATCCGCTCTTTCAAAAAACCCGCAGAATTTTAGGACGTTGAATTGAACAAATTCCAATAATGAAAACTGTAATGTTCTTTATAATATATAAAAGAAGATTTGGTATGATTGCCAATGAGACAACTATCCACAAAAGACCAAAATGACAAAGACATTAACAACTTTAGGTCACCATACGACCATCAACAATGAACAAAACCCATACCGCATAGTCAGCTAAAGAAGCATACTTATAAATCAAAATATTCTAAAATTAAATATGATGAATTTAACTTACATGGCTTTAATCTTCGAACGGCTCTGTTCTTATATATTACAACGTTTCACTTTGTTCGGATGGCTCTTTATAGAAAAACAATTTTTATGCAAATAACATAAGGAAATGCAAAAAATTGCTTTTGTGACAAGTTAAGCTTGTGTTGTTACAGTCATTTGTATATAGTCTTTTCTTGAGTAATTGCTATAATGACAGAACATCAGTTAATTGTCAATCAATTAAGCAATTATTAACATGTGCTTGAACAACAATAAACAATGAGTAAAAATTTTATCAAATTATATGACTTTTAATTTCTTTGACCCTTTTCAATGCGGTACACAAAAAGGTTTAATGGCTTGGGTTACCAAAATATCTGCATTTTCATGTGAATGCAATTTACCGCTTTTACTTGCATTTTACTTCCAGATGTGTCTTGTTTCTATTTAGCAATTACCCACAGCTAATTTGGTTTGATAACTTTTTTAATAACAAATGTTTCATAAAATAAAACAAAAAGTATTTCTTTGAAATAAAATTGTAATCCCCATCTTTAAATCATGGATCATAGCTTAAAACTAAAGACAACGGTAGTTATACTTCACAAGAGTATACAAAAAATAGTAAGAATTGTGTGTCCTAGGTGATAAATATCATTTCACCTTTTATTGTGACATCAACTTGTCATTCCGCATATTTTGTTCTCATCTAAAAAACTTCATGCCATCAGGTCTAGATCTTGATCCTTAGAATAAATAAGTATACTGCTACTTAACCCCCGACCTTGGACTTGTATGTCCTATTGGTGCCTTTATAAAAAAAAACTTGGTAAAAACACAAAAATACTGAACTCCGAGGAAAATTCAAAAAGGAAAATCAAAAATCAAAAGGCAAAATCAAAAGTCCAAACACATCAAACGAATGGATAACAACTGTCATATCAAACAATGTTTAGGACTGAGGACAAAGAACCCATGTCAGATATGTTCTTAATACGTATGTGATTGCAGAAAATATATTTGTTTATTTGTTGTATTCTTGTATATACGTGTTTAATTTGTTATAGATTGGAAGCCCTTTCTGTATTTTTTTTGCAATTTTAATATCATTCTGAAGCGGTCTATCCAGGGTTCAAAATTTTTAAATGTAGACTTATTATGCTCTCTCCTGGCCCATCGTATACCTTATTAGAAGAAAGACTGACCGAGGTTACAGGCTAGAATAACCTCGAGTTTTAGTAAATATTTTATTACTTACAAGAGAGGACTCACAAGTACACAATTATTAGTTTTGATAGGATAGTAATAAGGCACTATTTCCATTTGTATGTATGAATACCCAATAATTTTATGTTAATTTTAATAATAAAATGAACACCAGTAACACACAACAAGGTATATATGATTACCAAGAGCAACGATTCTTCCACACACAGTCACTTTAATCTTTAAAAATAATTGCTCTCTAAAATTAATTCAGTCATGCATTTTTTTCAATTGTCCTCAGTATGCAAATACAAATGTACTTGGAATTATGAGGAAAACATGAACATGATAAACAATAACAAACAAAAAAAACACATTAAAAGTCGTTTTCTAATGAAAAAAATATCGACCCGCACACAAATGATGGCCATCATGCTTCAATTGAATGTTGAAACAAATGTATCTAAATTTTAAAAAAAAATGTCCTAGATTGCCCCCTAAATGTACCTTATGATCACTCGACATTAATATAGTGCAGTTACCATGTGATATGTTATTCGATAAATGCTATAACCTTTATAATCTTTTCCCAGCTATTTCCATATTGTATCGTCTATACACAATAATATGGAAAAAAGTCAATAAGAGATAACTTTTGTTTAAATTAAGTTCTCACAATAGGTCAAAATATTTTAATAGTTTATCGCTGTTCTTATTCCTAGCAAATATTTTTGGCGGTTTACAATCGTAGTTAAATAAATCACAATCCGGTTTTAAAATATTTTGCAATTGATATAAATCCTCCATTGGTATTAAACTAAATGCTTCAATGAAAGCCTCATTACGTTGAGCCTTGACAGCTCTGATATCAGACACAGAAGCAATAGCCTGTTTGGCTGCCTCGAAGAAATCCATTTTGGTCATGTGATCACGTGTGAACTCTGGACTGAATGGGTACGGTTCCTGTATCGGTAGTACTCCTCTTATTTGTAAATCTCTCCAGGACCTTACACTAGCGTTGTAGAATGACATACACCGTTCTAATTGTTTCCTCATCCCAAATATCCGTGTAGCCTGTCCTAACACTCTTGATTCTGATGTCTCTGTGTCGAAGTCATTGAAAGTAATATTAGTTCCATAAGCATTGTTCCATACATTTATCAAAAACAAGACATCTTCTTTAAAAGATTCCAATTTGCCGATGAAATCGTACGGAATTTGACATGGCCGACAGTGTTCGTACATCGGTGTAAAATGTCGGTCTTTATGTTTGCTTTGGTTTTCAGATTGAATGATATATTTGACGAATTCTGGGAATGTAACATCGTGCCCACATCTCAAAGAGGCACTGCTAGCATCCTTACGCATTTGTGAGACTATATATTTTCCCGTTATTTTCCAGTAAAGTGTATTAGTACAAAATAGTTTATCAACATATCCAGATAGAACACGGGAAAATGGTTCCCGAACAAACATAAATTTGTCAGATTTTTGTATAACGGAATGCAGCTCTGCAAAACCAATGTCTTTATGTTGTGTCAATCTT
Source organism: Mytilus trossulus (assembly GCF_036588685.1). Classification (NCBI taxonomy): domain Eukaryota; kingdom Metazoa; phylum Mollusca; class Bivalvia; order Mytilida; family Mytilidae; genus Mytilus; species Mytilus trossulus. The sequence continues at coordinate 4,894,474 of NC_086378.1, forward strand.
ATAAAGCCTCGTTTTGATTTCTTTATATTACTACTCATGAAAACTTTACTTAATAATTTCCGTAAAAATGTCGATCCAACTTTCTGAATCTGACAGTACACTAAGTTATGATTTTGTTCGACGTGTATATTATGTTTCACATCATTATCTTTAGAATCGCCAAGAAACTCATCTGAATTGATCCGACATGTCTCTCGTAAATGTAGTACTCGCTCTGCATATATCTCGTTTACCAGAGACTGGTATTTCTAAAAAAAGAAAGTAACAAATTTTCTATTACACTATTGAAATTCATAATTTGGAAAGTATTATGCACGCACCATAGTGCAAAGGACAAAATTGAATAAGCCTTTTTCACAATTATTGCTCTACCCATTCAATGAAAATGATTTTTGTATGACAGATGATCTGACGATAAAAACATTAGATGTGAGATACACGACAATAAGACAACAACCCGACAGTGAACAAAAATAAGAGAGAGATATAGAAGGCAACTTCAACATACAGACTTCAACAACAGGCACATGTCTATACAATATATCAAGCTCAAAATCTCTAAAAGTGTGAAAAACATTATTAATAATTAGATATAGGAAGATGTGGTGTGAGTGCCAATGAGACAACTCTCCATCCAAATAACAATTTAAAAAAAAGTAAACCATTATAGGTCAATGTATGGCCTTCAACACGGAGCCTTGGCTCATACCGAACAACAAGCTATAAAGAGACCAAAATTACTAGTGTAAAACCATTCAAACGGGAAACCAACGGTTTAATCTATATAAGAAAACGAGAAACGAGAAACACATATATATTACATAAACAAACGACGACTACTGTACATCAGATTCCTAACTTAGGACAGGTGCAAACATTTGCAGCGGGATTAAACGTTTTAATGGATCCAAACCTTCTCCCTTTTTCTGAAACAATAGCATAACATCACAACATAGAAAAACACACGATAAAATATCAATTGGCAGACTTAACTCAATGTTTAATAAGTCCGACAAGTCACTTGTTTAAGCTTTCGGATTGGCAACTCTTTCAGTACTTTTAACAATGAACACTTTCGTTAGTTTTGATTACTAGTAATAAAAAAGCGAAGTGAGGAAAAGAAAACCATGACATAAATAATCAAAAGACAAGGAAAAATTGATTAAGATATAAACACGCTTCGATCTTCTCCAAAACACTCGTCGTGCATACTTAAAAAAAAGACACAAGTTGGTTAAACTTACTAAGGATGATTCTGTAAGTACATCTGGATGTAGTTTGAATAAATTGTCTTTAATTTTTTCGTATGGTATATACATACGGTCTGAAAAAGAGATAAAACATAATGTTATCAACGTTTACAATACATTGCGTGCTCTATCGCACATCTCAGGATGTTGGAGTAGATCCAGTAAGACCCCTATTTGGCCCTGAAATATTTTTTTTAAAGTTTGAAAAGCTGGAATTTGGGCGTCTTTGATGACCAACTCAGTTCAAATCTTTTACATGAATTGCTTGAACAGACTGAAAAGAACACTTAAGGTGGCTCGTGGGTACAAAAATTTTAGCAAAAAATTAAACCTTTATTTTTTCATTACAAATTTTATTTTTTACACTATTAGTTGTTACTTTATGATATGGTACAAAAAACAACCCCAAAAAAATGATTTGGTTTGGCCCCAGATGACTTTAATAATTGAAAAAGCTCCAAATTATCTCTCTTTGGAGCAAAAATGCCATTTTTTGGCCTTAAATTTGAAATATCTTTTTTTTAACTCTTTGGTGACCTATATTTTTTATTATTGTTTTCAAATAAGCTGTACATAAACTAAATAATTGTAAAATTTAAGCGATTTCTTATATGAGGTTATTTTTTTATTTCGATATTTCCTCTTTTTCTCCTATTAGTTCAACAGAAAAAAGGGACATTAACAAAAATGTATGCTTCTTCTAGAGGCAAATTTTAGCTTAAATGAACGGTGACCCCATTTTTTTATTTCATTTTTATTTTAAGTATATGATAAAGTTCATTAATGAAAAAATATAGCGAAATCCTATATTGGAAAAAAATTTCATTTATACCCAGGAGCCCCCTTAAGTATTTAAAAAAAATCAAAAATCTTTCATTAGAGGTACATGCAAATGCAGGATAGAACTATAAATAGATACATAAATAAGTATATTTTACCTTTGTATTATCTATGTTTACCTGATTTTACCTGTAAAATGAATGCTCGCCAATGTTATAAAAAGCTGCGCGCAGATTTTTTTCGCGCAAATGTTTTAGCAATGCGCGCAACGCCATTATTTACGATATTAACGACACGTTTGTGTACTAAATCCGCTGGATGTGTTCTGATTGATATTTTAGTCTACCCATGTTTTTATTACTTGTAATTGGCTTTGAAGTAGCTTTTAGTATCTGCAAGTACCCTACAATTTAGTGTTTGATGAATGTTTGTCTCTTATTTAGTATGCATCGTGCGAATACGACAAATAGAGTCCTTTCAAACTACTTTGATTTAATATAAATCTTAAAATTAAAAAAAAAAAAATGATGACTTTACGGCCATAAATAAAATAATTAAATGTGCTATATGATTGCCAATAAGACAACTATATCGTTTGTGTATGTGTTACATATTTGTTTTTCGTTCAACTTTTTACATGAATAAGGCCGTTAGTTTTCTCGTTTGAATTGTTTTACATTGTCTTATCGGGGCCTTTTAAAGCTGACTATGCGGTATGGGCTTTGCTCATTGTTGAGGGCCGTATGGTGACCTATAGTTGTTAATGTCTGTGTCATTTTGGTCTTTTGTGGATAGTTGTCTCAATGGCAATCATACCACATCTCCTTTTTTATACAATAGATAACAACTGACATGGATAAATAATCAACTAAATGATACCGTATGGTTCTATTTCATTTGACAATTAAATAAACAACCCTTAGCAAAATTGAAGTCAACTTTGTTATTTATATTGAGTACAATCCTTAAATAGATAAATTGACTTTCGGATAGAAAATAATGAAATTTGATACAATATGTGAGCAACGTCCTATTCAAAAGCCAACCTGCATTCTCGTACCAAATATATCTTTGAGTATAATGAGATTTGTTTCATGGAAATCTGCAAATATTTGATACAATATTTTAAGTTTCTCATGCCAACCTTTTTTTTCTATTTCAAAAAGGATTTACTAACTTTTATATGTTCAACCTGTGAGAGATTAAAAAATTATTTGAGATATAACACTAAGAAATAACTGTACTCAAATTTTAGGCCATTATCATATGAGAAAAAAATAAATGCATTTAACATTATTATGTCGCTGCGACCTTCTCTTTCACAGTGAAAAAAATAACTAAGATTATTGTACAATGTATTGCATTGCGAGGAAAACTGGTGATATATACTATTAAGTAACTCAGTAGTATGACGGGTTTTATTGGGAGATACATGTTGTAGTTCGAATTTACGGAGTACAATTATACTGAACATAAATCGCTCCAATAAATAATACATTTGCGAATATATTAGACACTACTGTATATAATTTTGCAGTATACTATTGTTTCAAAGGCTCTTTGAATGATTCGTCGACAGTAAATATACCAACTGTTTTAAATGCATTTAAAAGGTTTATTCGTAGCTTTCATAGAAATATTATAAATTGATTTGGTGTTACGTTAATTTTGACAGCAACACTACGACACATTGGTAAAAAAATTAACAATAGCGTGTATATTTAGATAGTTATTACGATAGCGGTCAAATGGAGAATATAAACACATTTTCGTAGCAACTTTAAAAATACAGATACAGATAATTTTATTAACTAATCAAGGTGACCTTTGAAGGGCAAATTAATTAAAATATAATTATCTAAAACGATGAATAAACTTTAAGCAATCTACCAGATATTCTTTTTTACTTTTTTTCACTAGTATGTCTATGGGTACGAATCTTCAATATTAAAAAAGAAGAATAATCTTGGACATTGGATTAAATTATAAAACAAACTAACCATAACATATTGTATTCAGTATTGCTTACCTGTTAAATTAACGAGAAATAACATGACCACCATACAGATTATACAAATCTTACCTGTTAAATTAACGAGAAATAACATGACCACCATACAGATTATACAAATCTTACCTGTTAAATTAACGAGAAATAACATGACCACCATACAGATTATACAAATCACAGACAACATACAACCAGTTTTGTTGTTTAAAAACGTCATCGTTTGGTGCATTAATTTCAAATTCTTCCAAATCGTTTCCAATTTAACATCTGTTACAATTACTTGTAAAATTTTATTCCTACAAATCACTTAATCCTCTTTGTATTAAGTCTTTTCGATTTTTTTATGACTTCAATCACTATTGTAAAACTTCCCGAAGGTCAGCAGCAATATATAATAAGAGTAAGACAACGGAGGGCTCTAGATGGGCAGCATGACATTCACATACTAGTATACAAATATAAACAGTAGGATTTCGTAATGTTCTATATGTACATGTTAACGACCACACATTTATAACGACAGATGATGAAAAATAGTCAATAATGGTATTTTTTTGTTTAATATTATACTATCTGCCGTAACGGGGAACACCTGTTTTAAATGGTATTGTCCAGTTATTTACATTTTTTTTATTTCTTTGGCTAATCCCCCCTTTTTCTATGCTCTTTATTGCAGCGCCGTGTTTGTCACTACTCAACGAGTCCCCCATGTAGGTAATGTTCTATGCATTTTCTCTTATTATCATTCATCCACAACTTCATTTTTAGATGAATAGAAACTTTTTAATTTTGATTCATAAGATTATTGAAACTGATTTGAGGTTAAGATAATGTTTCATATTGATCCGGGATACTTATTTATAGCAATATAAACAAAACTTTATTATAATACATCATGACAACGAACAATAAGTTTTGTAACGAAAAACTATCTGGTGTTACCTTAGATTTTTCAAATGATGTCGCTGTAATTTACTGTAAATCTATTAAAGAATTAAATACTTAGAAATGTCAATTGGGATATTATAATCAATTGAAATGTCAATTAATATATTAGTATTAGTTTGCACTAGATTGTCACAGAGACCTATAGTACGAGCGTCTAGATTCGCACAAAGACGTATAATACAAGCGTCTAGATTCGCACAAAGACGTATAATACAAGCGTCTAGATTGGCACATAAACGTACAATACAAGTATCTGTATTGAAACAGAAACGTAAAGTACATGTATGCGTCTTGATTGGCACAGAGACGTATATACAAGTATCTGGATTGGCACAGAGACGTATGATACGGTGCTTTTTGTCCGCAATTCGCTTTTTGTCCGCTTTTGCTTTTTGTCCGATAATTTTGCTTTTTGTCCGAAACTTTTGCTTTTTGTCCGTTGCTTTTTGTCCGTTTTGCCTTTTGTCTGATTATTTTGCTTTTTGTCCGAAACTTTTGCTTTTTGTCCGTTGCTTTTTGTCCGTTACGTATATTACAAGGATCTGGATTGGCACATAAACGTACAATACAAGTATCTGATTCCTTTATTCACACTTCTCCTCTCACTAGTTTGTTGTAATTTTATTGTCAAGTCATGTGAACTTCTCGCAGCTTAAGAGACAGAATTTCGCATTTGTATGCATGTAACACAGACTGACAAATGTAAGGCATAACATTGTAATGAAAGTAAAATGATTCAACCGGTAGTTTGTATGATATTGATTGTTATAGATCATCGTTGGTCGCTTGACATGAGCCGGTACGGCGAAAGTGAGAAAAGCAATCGAGTTGAGGGGTGCTGTATTATTTTTCAATATTATGTTTAAGATTGATGTTTAATGCATAAATTTCATTTTTCCCGATAAAGAATCACAAATAAATGAATTATATAACGTGTCGAAAGACATACGTGACCTACACATATTTTTAAAAGTCGTAAACTTTTAACAAAAATCCGTAAGGGACTGTAACTTGGAAATTGAAAAAGGTCTGTATAAATTATTCAATTTCAAAGACAACAGAGTGTGTGTAAAGCCCGGGGGAGGAGTACGGGGATGTGCCAAAAATATGGGTCATAATTTTGCGATATGTTATATAAAAATTGCCCTCCTTTTTATAACATAATATTTTAGAATGCATTTACGTTTAAAAAACTGTATTGATTTTGGGTATGTATGATCTTAATATCATATATTAGTATACGATTCGGAATCTTAAAATATTCGTGGTCAAAATAATATTAAATTAAACCAATTCATTTGAAAGTTCGCCTTTCACCTTAATTCCCAAATGAACCCCGGACATTTCCCTCCTGATTTGTATATATAAGTGTTGGTAATTCTTTCTGAAATATTTACATGACTATACGAATTTCCATAAAGTACAACTGTATACAATTTACATTTGATTAATCTAAACAAATCCCATTGGAAGTGATCCTGTAAGAGGGCGAACCTACCAGACAGGTTACAGATAACTAGAGTAAAGTTTGTTTCTTGTAATATAAGTTGGTGATCCAAGTCTGGTTCAATTCTTTCTTTTTTACTGGATGCGGGAAACTATGTAGGCCTCTTCGATTACTTGGTCTGGTATTTAATATTTTGGGAATATGCTTATTTAGAAAAGAATGAACAAGATATCATATTTTATTTTTTTGCGAATTTCCCCTTTAAAAATAGTTTTAGTGGTTATACACCTCATCAATTTGGTGTTGATGGCTTACCTTTGATATTTTCAATAATAAATAGTTGTAAATTGTTCCTAGGAACCCTGTGTCGTGACTGTTAATGCTGCTGTCAATGTAAAAGTGTAGTGATAACTATTAAAACGAATCCATTTATCTAATAAAAATTGAATTAATCTATTGTTTTCCCTTTCATAGTTTGTCTTTCTCTTGGGGATAAGCGTATGTCAAAGTTTCATAACAATACATTGAGGTATAAAAAAATTATGTCAGTAAAATACAGAATAAAAAAGAAAAACGCGTTTTTTTAAATGTAGTTAAAACATTATCTCTTCGAATTGGAGATAAAGGATACTACAGGTACAGTTAAGTCGGCTTCATATCTTGACTTACATCTAGGAATTGACAATGAGGGTCGGTTGAAGACAAAACTTTACGACAAAAGAGATGATTTCAGCTTTCCAATTTTGAACTTTCCATTTCTAAGTAGCAACATTCCAGCAGCACCTGCATACGGAGTATATATCTCCCAATTGATACGATATTCCCGTGCTTGCATTTCCTATCATGATTTTCTTGATAGAGGGTTACTGCTCACAAGGAAGCTATTAAACCAAGAGTTCCAAATGGTGAAGTTGAAATCATCCCTTCGTAAATTTTACGGACGCCATCACGAGTTGGTTGACCGTTATGGAATAACCGTTTCACAAATGATATCGGATATGTTCCTTACGTCGTAACTACAATCCCCTTCCCTTTCATGAATTTGACTTACCGAATAAGACTATTTACCGGATTTGTAATCACATAAGCAACACGACGGGTGCCGCATGTGGAGCAGGATCTGCTTACCCTTCCGGAGCACCTGAGATCACCCTTGTTTTTGGTGGGGTTCGTGTTGTGTATTCTTTAGTTTTCTATGTTGTGTCACGTGTACTATTGTTTTTCTGTTTGTCTTTTTAATTTTTAGCCATGGTGTTGTCAGTTTGTTTTAGATTTATGAGTTTGACTGTCCCTTTGGTATCTTTCGTCCCTCTTTTATTACCACTGGGTCGATGTCTCTGCTGGTGGACATTTTGTCCTCGAGGACATCATCCGCCCAGTAGCAAAACTACAATTGCATGAACTCACGAAGAACTAACAGGAAACTGGCTCGGACGTCGCCCAGTATAAAAAGTTCCGAAACAGAAGTCACCATGGACACGGTGTCGTCTGATACGGCAGGAGTCCCCCCATCACCAGACATGACAAATATCCCTAACACGACTCATTCAGATCATCGTCCTAGTGACACAGCAATATTACACATATACAGCCTTGTTCAGTTCTCCTTAAAGACATTTTGGTTTTTGATGACACAGTACAACACTGTTGCATTTCAAAATGTGAGACCAAAGGCTGCAAAACTTGTGCTATTTTAATTACAGATGCTGAATTCACTAGCAATTTGACCAAGAAGTCATATTTTACCAGAAGTTACGATGATTTGAATTGTAAATAGATAAATGTCGTCTACGGATTAGAGTGCAACCTTTGCGGATTGGTATACGTCGGTGAAACGAAAGGAAGGCTAAACAAACGTATGTGTGGTCATAGATCAGACATTGACCTCAATGCTAACGACATTCTTTACCAGCATTTCAATCAGCCCGGTCATTCCATCGTTTCTATGACAGTTCGAATTATCGAAAAGATATACCATAACTCTAACAATCCTAATCTTTCAACGACTCTCCGTAGACAAAAAGAAGACTACTGAAGGAGACAAATGGGAACTGCAACACCGTATGGCTGCAATGACAAAATTGATGGTAAAGGTATTTTATCTAGTCCTTCGTGTAACTCGGTGAATGTGATGAATATTTTTAACTCGACTCCTCGACGTAGACGTAGTCATGGTCATCGTCATTATACATCACCCTCTCTGCATGATGTCTCTATTAATGACTTGCTGCCATGCATACAAAAACCGTTAGGTATTCATCACATTCGCACGAAACTTTACTCATTACCCCTTTCAAAACTTCATTCTCTGTTCAATTTATGTTTGGAATCCACTGTTACAAACCCTCATTCAAACCAATGCAAACTACAAGCTATTATTTCGGATATTGCAAGTCACAGACTTTTCAAGCAAGTTCGTATTGGAAAAGATGAAAAAGAGAAAAGATATTTTCTAAATCTTTCCTTTGCCAACAAAGGTCTCGATGGCGTCAACTAGGCAATATCCTTCATCATAAATTAGTTCAATCGAAAATACCTCCTTATTTCAAAGACCAGTCTGTACCAATAATTTCTTATACCTATACCAAACCTATTGCAACTAAAATTTTCAATTACAAACGCGTTTTGCAGGATCTCGATATTGACGACTTCAAGTCTAAACCTTCTGATTGCACTTGTGCTAGTTCCCAATTCACATATAATAATGCTGGCCACGTTATTACCGGTGACCTTAACATTGATAATAACACTTCTCTACGAAACGTGTTATCGAAAGGTCCGAAATATCGTGAGCCTAAATCCATCAATTGGAAATACAACTTTAAAATTTGATGGATTCAGTCGAGGATTATGCCAGGCAATGGGCTAAGCGCGAGAAGGAAGACATAGACACTCTATCCGAATGGATTAAGGCAGTGAGGTCGTTAATACAAATCAGAATTAAGAAACTGAATGGGTCCATCAATGCCCATGCTACGTCAATCTTCAAAGACCCAAATGTTGCTAAATACCTATCCGACCTCAATGATAAATATGTTGTTGTCCCCGCAGACAAAGCCCTAAATAACATCGTTTTTGTCTGTAAAAGTCATTACATTAATTGCTTGATAAACGAATTAGGTATAGACAATTCACTTGGAAACTCAACATATACCCTCACGACACTTACCAAAGAGGACATTCTGGATAATCATAGGTCTGTTCTTTGTTCCTTTGGTATTTCAACCAAAGATGAAGAACTGGATCTTCCATCACTGTATTGGATACCTAAACTACATAAGTGTCCTTACAAACAACGGTATATTGCTGGGTCTTCCAAGTGCTCCAAGAAACCTCTTTCTAAATTATTAACATTTATTTTATCAGCAATCAAAGACGGGCTTCAAAGTTATTGTGAAACTGCCTATTCTAGAGGTGGCGTGAATCAGATGTGGATACTTAAAAATTCCAAAGATCTTTTAGAGTACATACAATCTAACTCTCTTTCATCTTGTAACAGTTTTAAAACATTTGACTTTTCTACTCTTTACACAAGTATTCCACATTCCAAACTAAAAGACAAATTAAAAGAGTTGGTATTACTTTGCTTCATAAAAAAGAATGGCCAACGTAGATACTAGTATCTTGTCTAAGGGAGGGATAAATCCTACTTTGTAAAGTATCACTCTGATTCAAACAAAAAATGCTCTGAAACCGATATTATCAAGATGCTTGATTTCTTGATTGACAACATATTTGTTACGTTCGGAGGACGTGTTTTTCAACAGACTGTGCCCTTCTACTTGCTGACTTGTTTCTTTATTACTATGAGGCTGAATTCATGCAGGAACTTCTTAGGAAGAAAGATAAGAAGTTAGCAATATCCTTTAACTCTACTTTCCGCTATATAGATGACGTTCTTTCACTAAACAATTCAAAATTTGGTGAGTATGTGGATCGCATCCATCCCATCGAATTGGAGATAAAGGATACTACAGATAAAGTCGGCTTCATATCTTGACTTACATCTAGAAATTGACAATGAGGGTACGTCGAAGACAAAACTTTACGACAAAAGAGATGATTTCAGCTTTCCAATTGTGAACTTTCCATTTCTAAGTAGCAACATTCCAGCAGCACCTGCATACGGGGTATATATCTCCCAATTGATACGATATTCCCGTGCTTGCATTTCCTATCATGATTTTCTTGATAGAGGGTTACTGCTCACAAGGAAGCTATTAAACCAAGAGTTCCAAATGGTGAAGTTGAAATCATCCCTTCGTAAATTTTACGGACGCCATCACGAGTTGGTTGACCGTCATGGAATAACCGTTTCACAAATGATATCGGATATGTTCCTTACGTCGTAACTACAATCCCCTTCCCTTTCATGAATTTGACTTACCGAATAAGACTATTTACCGGATTTGTAATCACATAAGCAACACGACGGGTGCCGCATGTGGAGCAGGATCTGCTTACCCTTCCGGAGCACCTGAGATCACCCTTGTTTTTGGTGGGGTTCGTGTTGTATATTCTTTAGTTTTCTATGTTGTGTCACGTGTACTATTGTTTTTCTGTTTGTCTTTTTCATTTTTAGCCATGGCGTTGTCAGTTTGTTTTAGATTTATGAGTTTGACTGTCCCTTTGGTATCTTTCGTCCCTCTTTTAACGGGGCTCGCGGGTATAAATCATTTCTTTTCTAATATAGGATTTCCCTATATTTTTCAATAAATGAACTTTATCTTTTTCTTAATAGAAAAATAAAATAAAAAAATAGGGTCACCGTTCATTAAGCTCACAATCTGCCTTCGAAAGTAGCATACATTTTTGTAAAATTACTTTTTTCTGTTGAATAATAGAAGAAATAAAGCTAATGTCGCAATAAAAAAAGAACTAGATTACACAAATCACCCAAATTTTACAATAGTTAAGTTTTAAGAACAGCTTATTTGAAAATGTAAAGAAAAAAACATAGGTCACCGATGGCTTAAAAAAAGATATTTCAATTGTAATGCCAAAAAATGCATTTTTTGCACCAAAGGGAGATAATTTGGAGCTTTTTTAATGATATGTATATTTTGAAAGTCATCTTTGGCCAAACAAAAGGAATTTTATGAATGATTTTTGTTCCATATGATAAAGTAACAACTAATAGAGTAATAAATAAAATTTGAAATGAAAACAAAAAAGTTTATTTTTTTTCTTAAATGTTTATACCTGCGAACCTCCTTAATCATAAAAAAGCTTCTGCCAAAGTTTCAGAAAATGTTATGAATGTTTGATTAAGTATTCATTGAAATGTAACAATCTTTCACTCTAGACTACATATTCGCGCACTGACTGCAAATAACTAGGTCCGGGTTAACAGCTAAACACGTATTGAGAACACAATATTTTTTTCATTGTTTTGTTCTCATACAAAACTGAAAAACTGTCCAACTACTTCTATCAACACAGGTAAAATTATACTAAGGTTTGACATAACATGTAATGACTGAAACATTAATCTTAGACTGTATCTAAATGTTTACTGTAAAACCACTTGTCATTTTATCAGTAAAATACGCAAAAATGTAACCAAATATTTTCCAAATTGTGCTTTTGATAAAGTTATTAGATAAAAAAAAAAAAAAAGCTTCTATCGAAATTTTGTAAAATTCCACAAAGATTTGTCAGAGTAATTGATGTTTAAACAAGAATGTGTCCATAATGCAAGGATGCTCTACTCGCACTTTCATTTACTATGTTTATTCGACCCGTGAACGGACGGACCCGGATTCATTTCAATGAATAGGGTAGTGTTTGATGAAGTTGAAGATCAATCAAATTGAAACCTAATACACATATTCCCTATAATATGATCTTTAAAAAATGCCAAATTATAATTGGATCCCAATTTCAGGTAATCAGTGAAAACGATCCCGATTTCCATTGAAATTGGGGTCAACATATAATTTGGCATCAAGATTATATTATATGGAACATGTGTCGTACGTTTTAAGTTGATTGACTTACTTTACTTTTTTATTACTTTATAGAGAGTTACTAAGCAGTTCTCCTGTTGTAGACGACATTCAATGGCATACTTGGTTGTTAAGATTAGACTTCATCTATCAAATTAAATATACACATTCATAAGTGTATTGATAATTATTAACCTGAACATCAAACTAATTGCTGTGCATAAGTAATTTATTGCTTTAAGTTGAAACATGTTATACACATTACAATGGTACATTATAGGAAGTAATGAATTCTTAATCAAGAGCTATATAATACATAGGACACAAAATTAGACACAGAGCAGAGGTGTTCCACTATATGACAACAAATAAAATTGGAAGACCACTGGCACTTGTTAAAATATAACCTTTTTTTTAAAGACTTGCAAATATACATGTATCTCTAGCGATAGAAAAAATGTACATATATCTCTAACGATAGAAAAAATGTACATGTATCTCTAGCGATAGAAAAAATGTACATATATCTCTAACGATGGAACAGATATAAGGTATACGGACATCATTCGTAAATATAGCTCAACATGCAGACTTCTTATACGTTTAGGTATTTCACATCCAATTTTTTATGGAAATATTCTTTATAAAGCACACAAATGTCAGTATTCACCGCAGAAACTAACAAAACCTTTAAATAGACTTATTAAGAAGGGATATAGTTACGATACTGTTGTCAGGACTTTAAAGATTGCATACGTTGGCGTTAATATTGATTCACTTATAGGGTCTTTGCATCGGAACTAAACACATTTATTAAAAAATAACAGTTGTTGGCATGAACCGGGTTATGTTCTTCTCATATATGGTATGATGGTATGATACTAAACCCCTAACGGGAAGGATTGTGCCTGATATTCATATGATGAAATTATAATCTTTCAATTAGTTTAATTGAAGTCTGGAGCTGGCATGTCAGTTAACTGCTAGTAGTCTGTTGTTATTTATGTATAATTGTCATTTTGTTTATTTTCTTAGTTTACATCTTCTGACATCAGACTCGGACTTCTCTTCAATTGAATTTTAAATGTACGTATTGTTATGCGTTTACTTTTTCTACATTGACTAGAGGTATAGGGGGAGGGTTGAGATCTCATAAACATGTTTAACCCCGCCGCATTTTTGCGCCTGTCCCAAGTCAGGAGCCTCTGGTCTTTGCTAGTCTTGTATTACTTTAATTTTAGTTTCTGGTGTACAATTTGGAAATTAGTATGGCGTTCATTATCACTGAACTAGTATATATCAGATTAGGGTTCAGCCGAAGGACACCTCCGGGTGCGGGAATTTCTCGTTACATTGAAGACCTGTTGGTGACCTTCCGCTGTTGTTTTTTCTATGGTCGGGTTGTTGTCTCTTTGATACAGTCCCCATTTCCATTCTCATTTTTTTTATACATGTAACTTAAGCGATAGAACAGATATACACGTATCTCTAGCAATAAAAAAGATATACATGTTTATTTAGCGATGATAAACATGTATCTATAACGATAACACATAAATACATGTATCTCTAGCGACAAAACAGTTATACATGTATCTCGAGTGATAGAAAAGTTTTACATGTTTCTCTAGTGATAGAAAAGATTTACATGTTTCTCTAGTGATAGAACAGATATACATGTATCTCTAACGATAGTACAGATATACATGTATCTCTAACGATAGAACAGATATACATGTATCTCTAGCGATATAACAGATATACATGTATCTCTAACGATAGAACAGGTATACATGTATCTCTAACGATAGAATAGATATAAATGTATCTCTAACGATAGAACAGATATACATGTATCTCTAGCGATAAAACAACTATACATTGATGTACATGTATATTTAGCGATGATAAACATGTATCTATAACGATAAAGCAGTAAGACAATTATCTCTAGCGATACAACAGATTTACATGTTTCTTTAGCGATAGAGCAGATTTACACGTTTCTCTAGTGATAGAACAGATATACATCTATCTCTAATACATGTGTCTAACGATAAAACAGATATACATGTATAAGTAGGATCATTGTCTGTCTTCAAAAATAAAGAAGTGGGGTTTCTATATTCCTAAATAAAATATAAACAAATCGATGTTATCTTCGGAATAATGTTATAATAATAAAAAAAAACAACGAAAAATAGGGCCGTATGTGAAGCAATGGAATAAATGTATAGATAAGAAAAAATATTTTGACTTCTTCAAAAAATGTTCTTTCTTCTTTTTCTCTTTTTCTCTTTGTATTATGTTCGTTTATCTGTCATCAGTCTTACTGCGTAAAAGATAATTCCTCAAGTTGTCATTGAAATGAGATTTGCCTCGTCTCAGAAATTGCCTATTTGCACCAATACCTTTATTGTCGCGGGCTTCTGTGTGCACTGTACCCTTATCTTTCTTCATCCTTTGTTCAAGGGCTTTTTTTTTGTAGAAGTGGTCCTAAAATAAAGAAGTTTTATAGAATCACCACACATATATGACAGTAGCATACCTAATCAATCACCAACACTCGACTCCTCCGAATAAAACAGACGTAAAAACAATAACAAAACAACGAATGAAATATCGTCCTGGAATCTAATTCTTATAATCGCAATTCCTCGATTAAAAATTCTTCTCATGAGATGTATCTATATGGATATATAAAACACTCATGATACACCTTGTGAGCTGAACATATTGCATTCTTTCATTCTTGAACATATTGCACTCTTCCATTCTTGAACATATTGCACTCTTTCATTCTTGAACATATTGCACTCTTTCATTCTTGAACATATTGCACTCTTTCATTCTTGAACATATTGCACTCTTTCATTCTTGAACATAAACATAAGTATTAAAACTGTACGTAGGTAGATAACTAAGAGACTTTTTTTTTTTTAGAAAAGGCAATCTTTAGCTTAATTGACATTTGAGATCACCCCTAGATTTTGGTGGGGTTCGTGTTGTTTATTCTTTAGTTTTCTATGTTGTGTCATGTGTACTATTGTTTTTCTGTTTGTCTTTTTCATTTAAAACCATGGCGTTGTCAGTTTATTTTAGATTTACGAGTTTGACTGTCCCTTTGGTATCTTTGGTCCCTCTTTGATTAAGGACCCTCGGAGTTCAGTATTTTTTGTGATTTTAATTTTTGACATTCAATATTTCATAAGTGTTAATACAAACGATATTCACTTGACCGTAGGTCGTAGTTTGAATACTTATAACAGTGAAATTTGTGCGAAAAGTAATAATGCAAATAGAAACGGGGAGATTTGAAAAAATAATTTTAAAAGATCGAGTATGTGATAATTGTACGAATGTTTTAGAAGATGAAGCCCATGTTATTTTATCTTGTCCTTTGTATGATGATTTTAGAAAAAACATTATTTGATGAAGCAACACATTTTAATAGTGATTTTATGTCTTATGATGATAAACAGAAATTAGTGTTTTTATTTACAGATAATAATATGATTCGTAGCTGTGCCAAAGCCTGTAATCTTATTTTAAATAGACGTAGAAATGTTTTATACTGTAATTAATGTTAATGTCAATATGTTTTATAATAGATGCATTCTTTATATAATTTGTAATGTTATCTTGTAATTCTGTACAGAATGGCTCTCTTTTTATATTTATATATTTTTACATTTAATGTAATGTTTTATCATATATTTAGTACAAAATACAGCTATTTTGTATATCTAATAAAGGTTCTTTTTTTCCAGTCTGTATCACCTACCCTGTATCGCATGGCTAAACCCGTATCGCATACCCCGTATCGCATGGTAAAACCCGTATCGCATACTTTTTTTTTTTTTTTTTTTAACTAAAGTCAGTTTTTTAGGTTTTTTTTTTGCTTAAGATTTTTTTTTTCTAAAAATAGGTAATTTTTTGGAATGACGTCATTGTTTGGTATGTAACGTCACGTACATCAAGTTTTCATATTGTATGTGACGTCACGAACATCAAGTTTTTACAACATATTTTTTGGCACACTCAATGCAACTATAAAAAATACAAAACCCTTAAATATATACAATAATAAACAAAATATTTTCAAAACATCAAATTGTAAGGTAACCTAGGTGCTTCGTATAAATAATTGAGCAGTTATTTTAAAGCTTTGAAACAAGACAAAAGCAGAACTGAAGGTTACCTAGTGCTATGGATCAGAAAACAGTTCATATACTATAATACTCTTCTGTTGAAATATATGATAAAGCGTATAATACATGGCAAAATCCGTATCACATGCCGTATCACCCTCGACCAATATCATCCCTCGGGCCTAAAGCCCTTGGGCTGATATTGATGTCTCGGGATGATACGACATATGATACGGATTTTGCCATGTATTATTCTCTATGTATTATATATTATTGAGAGATGAGACTTAAATAAAATATTGAATTGAAATTGAATTGCAAAACTAGAAATAAAAGTGGAAAGGTTTTAAAATTTCCTACATGATTATTGATAATGTATAAATGCCAAGACAAGATGTAGTTATTAGGAAATATCAGCCGTATTTGGGCCAATGACCAAACTGTACCCTGTTTCCTAAACAAAACAGTTGCTGTCTACGATGTCTATATAAGAAAATAAAGGGTTAATAGTTATCAAAGGTATCAGGCTTGTAATATAATACGCCAGACGCGCGTTTCGTCTATATAAAATACTCATAAATGACGCTCAGATGGAAATACTTCAAAAGCCAAACAAGTACAAAGTTGAAAAACATTGAGGACTCAAATTCTAAAAGGTTTGCTAGCTAAAATAGAGGGAAATATATATTCCCTTCATTGATCATTGGGAGATTTGAAGATTCTAGAACTTATAATTTCAAAAAGTCAGACTTAGAAACCGATATCTATCGAAAGGGTGGTAAGATTTTTTTTTTAAGATTTAAGATTTTAAGATTTTATTGATATAAAAATCCAAAATCTGTATTGTCATCAACACATACACAAAGAACAAACAAACAGTAATTATTACAATCAATTATATGTACATAAAATGTTAATATATCTTTTCTTTCTTATCTATCTACTTGACTGAGGAGGTACAGTTTTACATCATAGTTATACAATTTATATACTAAATAACGTAAAATTAAGTTAGTGAACGTCTGAACTTGTACATCTCACTAATACCTTTTATGCAACATTTACTGACATCATAATCATTACTTCGAAATATGAGGTGAAATTTTTCTATGTCTGAAAGATTATTGAAAGATGGTAAATTATCTAAAATATTCTGAAAAAATTTAATTCTCAACTCATTGAGTTTGGTACATTTTATGGTGAAGTGTAATTCATCCTCAGCTTCAAATTTACATAGAGGGCATATTCTGTTTTCTAAATCAATCTTTCTGTGGTGGTATCAAACCTACCATTCGGACATCCGATTTCATCTTCACCATCACTGCAGTCCGGATGTGAGTCGCATACCAAAAACCACGGAATACATTTGGCATCTCCTGAACACATGAATGCATTATTTTTACAATCTGTGGAGTATAAAAAGAAACAAAATTAGATTTCAACGTACCAACTATATCAAATAGATAAAAACCATACACAAGGTAGCTATACAAATATAGACAAATGTAAGAACTTTAAACTAGATACAAGGATTTAAAGTTAAAGAGCTCTTCCTTTTACAGAAATAAAATACATGTATACAGATATAGGAAGATGTAGCAAGAGTGCAAATGAAACAACTCTCCCTTCATAAAAGTAAATCATTATAGGTCAACGTGCGGTCTTCAACACGAATACATGTATAACTGGTATTTATTAAACTCTTAACATGCTTTAAATCTAGGAAGTTTTCTTCACATTCATATATTTTTACTTATTGAACTTGTTGATAATGATTGAAATGATATTAGTGTTGTTAGATAAATATAGATTATAACATGGCATTATCTTTTTTTTTATATCAGACCCCTTATCAGCCCTAGGTCATGATAATGTTTTCAAGATATACACACGATACAATTCATGAATATAAACCAAGATACATATTTATTTTGATTTGAACTTTGTCAGTTATTTTATAATATCAAATTATTTATTTGTGATCGCTAGATTGTGCCCCGTTATGTTAAGCATTGTTTAGTAGAAATCATTTGTGATTTTGTGATTTTCACTGGTTTTGCGATTGTTATCTCTTTTGCATATACCCAACATCTTCTTTGTTATGCATTCATGTGTTTGATTTTGGCATGATTGGCCAACGACATCGAAAGATATGTTACTTGTGTATCATTTGTGTGTCTTTTTTCATATTTAAGAGTCATATATTTTCTATGTATGTTTTGGTTACTTTTGTATAGGTTTGATGTAATATTGATATGTGTATATATTCCACATTTTGTTTTATTATGCTCATGCATATCTAATTGCAGATTGTTTGCCTTTTTACATGATTACCTTTTTACTAATAAATTTGCGTTATATATTTAACAGTGATTCTGAATACTAGTATGTGAAAGAAATGCAAAAACTCTATCTGTACGCATTTTTTTTATAAATAAAAAAATAAATAAAAACAAATGATGAAATACCACGTAAAATAAATTATAAGAATATTACAAATGTTCAATATTTTAAAGAAAAAAAGGTGAATAACACATTTCTCTTATGGTCATAGGGAAATATGAAGATATTTAAGAAGCATAGAACTTAAAATTGCAAAGATTCAGACGTAGAAACCGAAATATATCAAGAGGGGAATATAAACTTACCATGACAGTGCATTTCATCTGCACCATCAATGCAATTCGGAATAGTGTCGCATACTCAATGCCACGGAATACATTTGGGATCTGCTGTACACCTGAATGCATCATTGATACAATCTGTGGAGTATATAAAGAAACAAAATTAGATTTCAACGTTCCAGCTATATCATATACTTAAAACTCAAATATACAAGGTAGCAGTACAAATATAGACAAATGTATTAAAGAACGTTAAATTAGATACAAGGATTAAAAGATAAAGATCTCTTCCTCTAGCAGAGAATAAATACATGTGTATAGATATAGGAAGATCTAGCAAGAGTGACAACGAGACAACTCTCCCTCAAAGTTACGGTTCATAAAAGTAAATCATTTTAGGTCAACATACGGTCTTCAACACGAATACACGTATAACTGGTATTTATTAAACTCTTAACATGCATTAAATGTAGAAAGTTTTCTGCACATTAATTTATTTTTACTCATTGAACTTGTTAATACTGATTGAAATAATTTTAGTGTTAGATAAATATAGATTATAACATGGCAATTTTTTTTTATATCAGACCACTAGGTCATGATATCAGCCTGAGAGCCGACAGACTAGAGAGATGATTTTGACCATGGGCTAATAAGGGGTCTCATATGAAAAATGACATGTTGTGTTCTTTATATCATATACTTCAGCAGCAGACAAACAAACAAAACCTATTCAAAACTTTGCATTTTTAACAATATTTTCCTGATTCTTATTTCGTATCAGACTGTTTTGTTTTACACAGCCTAGGTACGTACTATATCGGTGGGTTTTTTTCCCCGGAATTTGCCGAATGACGTCTAAATAACGTGCGATAATTTTACATAGAAGCATGCAATAATAACCGGAAGCAGTTGATATAAAACGGAAGCAGTTAATATAAACCAGAAGCAGGTGATATAAACCCAAAGCAGGTGATAACAAAAGTCATATCACACGGCTGAAGCAATTTATCAATTCTATTAATGAATAAATATATGTACAAATTAGTTTTATCATGGGGTACAATTATACCATTATTTTCTTCAAGTGTATGCTATTATTAGATTATTACATGACATTTTTATAGCAGATGTATCATCAACCCAAGGTTCAATATCAGACCAAGAGCCGATGGCTGATCTTTTTATCGTATTCTTCAATAATTATGGAGATCAAAAAACAGTTTGATATATTGATCCACAAGTGGAATGTTTAAAGTTAAAAAGTTTACGGACGTCGGACGCCAAATGTAGAAAATCTGATATGAACTCCTCCTATCATGTGCCTGATCAATAGAGGAGAAAAACGATAGCAAGATATATTTTTGTATTGACGATAAAAATATCAACATAATATACACTATTCAAGTAAACAAGTAACTTTCTTATTAGGATGGAAACTTTAGAAAAGGCATTAATTGATCTATTTTTAAATTTAGTCTTTTTGTGTTTGCATTTTATGTAAGATATTTCAATGTATCGTGATAATTGTTTTGTACACTACTTTGATTAAACTGTTTTCCACTAAAACGTGTTTTCGGGAGTTTCCCGAGTATCACCGGAATGCCATGCTATAACATTATATAGAGAATAATACATGGCAAAATTCGTATCATATGTCGTATCATCCCGATATACCAATTTTAGCTAGAGGGCCTTTATGCCGAAGGGATGATATTGGTCGAGGGTGATACGGCATGTGATACGAATTTTGCCATGTTTTATACGCTTTATCAGGAGAGTATGACCAGCTTTCTGATTCCTAGCACCTGGGTTACCTTCAGGTATATTTAATACCAGAAAAGGACATATGATGTTATACACTACAAGACAAAAAAACAACTGTCCATACCAGTAACAGTCATTGTGTCCAGGATAAAAAGGGACTATCACAATACTTGTGTCCAGGATAAAAAGGGACTATCACAATACTGCGGAAATTATTCATGTACTTTTACGCGTTAGCGCTGTCTATTAGTATATGTAACGTCATGATTTCTATGTGAAAACGTCATTGTATTCCAGCATTAATTTAGTCATTTATATAGACGTCATTTTCTCACTTCATAACACAACGCATTCAACAATTATACGATTACGAGAATTGTACGACAGTCTTAGTCTGTAGAAGACTGAAAAATGGCTTTCAAATATACTGAAAATAACTGTTGGGGTATATCCTTTTTTTTATGGAACATCAGTCTTAATATATATTTTTTTATTTGACATAGCTAATTTCGGCTCTGTAAGCATGGTTTAGTCAAAATCTATTAATAACTTTTCTTGTTTTGGTTTTGGGACTGTTATCTCTTTTGTATATACCGAATATCTCCTTTGATATGTATTTATGTTAGCAATATTGCCATGAATGACCATCTACATCAACAGATATGTACATGTGTAACATTGAGCGACAAAATTTCTTCCTATGTTACGTTTACAATTTTCTGACGTCAGACACACGAAGAAATGCATGTTTTTTTTTAATTTGATAAATACTTTTAAGCATTTTTGTAAATGATTGTATGTTTTGAGATTGTAACACAGTGATGACTGCTGTACCAATATTTTTGACTTTAATTTATTATGTCTGTTTTGGTCACGCATCGTTGTAAATATAATGTAATTTGATGCGACTGTCATATAAGTCAGAGGTTAAGCGCTACAAAACCAGGTTCAATCCACCATTTTCTACATTTGAAAAAGTATGTACCAGGTCAGGAATATGACAGTTGTTGTCCATTCGTTAGATATGATTTGTCATTTGATTTTGCCATTTGAATAGGCACGTTATGATTGAATTTTCATCGGAGTACAGTAATTTTGTGATTTGACCTTTTAGAATGTAGTTATAACATTTGAGTGTCTTTTTTCCTATTCAAGAGTCATATTTTTCTACATGTGTTTTGGTCAATTTGTTGTTGGGTTGATGTAACATTGACACATTTCCTTTCATTATGCTCAATCACATCTAATTGCAAAAATGTTTGCTTTTTGACATGATTAACTATTAACTTATATTTTGGTTTTATAAGTTTAACAGTGAATATGTGAAAAACAAATGCAAAATTTATCTGTACGCATATCTTTTATTAGGGATGTCAAAAGATCTGAAATTTAATACAAGGATACTCGGTTATGATACTCGGGTACTTGCTAGAACTCGGATGAATAAATATTAAACTTCTATTGAAAAGTTAAAGTTTTAGGTGGGATGCAGTGTTTTTGTGACTGCCTTTCAAAAAAATATCCACGAAAGACAAACATACTTCAAACATATATTGCACCTCTGTTTTTGTGTCAATTAAACAATGAATAACCAACTGCCTTTATACAAATATCATATTAGCAATTACTGTTTGTAAACGTGTTTATAAACAAAATTCCAATAAAATCAAAAAAAATATTTGCATATATAGTCTGACAAAGTAGACAATACATGTATCATCTGTTCCTGAGGAGTTGGCACTTTTAATAACACGAATCGTCCATTAATTTGTCAACAACAAATATGGGATTTCAAATTACTTGTGCCTTTTCGAAATGCGTAGTCTTACTGTTCTGTGCTTTGTATTTTAGCACTATTGTTTGTCTGATTATATTTTTTTAGCCATGGCGTTGGCAGTTTATTTTCGACTTTTCGAGTTTGACGTCGCCCTCGTACTTTCGCCTATCTTTAAATTGTAAGCTAAATATATTATTATAGTTTATATTTAAATACAGAGTAATTAGATTAATTCGAATGTACATCTCATACCAATCACGTTTAATAGAAATCTTGAGTAAAAAACGAAGGAGAGATTTTACGGCTTGTGACGAGTTGATTATTAATCCATGAAATTTTGATCCGTGTATAAACACCTTTAAAATGTCCCTAATCAGTTGCTCAGAGTTCACCTCATGTCAATTTGATTTTGTTCTTGTTTAGAAATCTGGATGACAATTCCAGACGAAACACTATTTGACTTTTTATTTTTGTCACAAGTTGTGCATATAAAACCTTCTATCGGACGTTGCTGGTACTACTATAAAAAAAAAATAGTATCCTTAGGAATAACATTTTTATTTTTAATTGATTTTATTTAGTATCACGTAGGGGATATTTAAACGAAACTAAAATGTGAATGGGAATGTGAAGAAAACATGTCTCAAGATGTATAACACGCAAACGAGTATCCGAGTTCTAAAACTGAACTCGAGTACTCGGCCTTAAGAGGGAGTACCCGAGTACTCGTTGCTGTCCCTAGTTTTTATGTACAAAACATAAAAAATTCATGAAGTTCAAATTATGTTTTGATATTCATATTGCAAGTTCTTATAAGATTTATGTGTATTGATGTCTAAACGGCTCATAATAAACTATATGATTTGCACAATTGCATTCTTGTATTTTTGTAGGAATAAAACAGAACGTAGGGAAATCAATAAGAGACTTTATTTCAGAAAAGACAACATTAAGCTTAATTGACGTTCAATTTTGCATAGTGCGAATACAAACGATTGGCATTTGACATTTAGACGTACATTTTGTAGTTTGAATACTACACAGTGACATGGTGCCAAAAAATATGGCAAAATTAATCCAAATGTAATCATTTCATTTCAAATTAGTTTTTCCTTTCTTTAATTATTATTGATGGGATTCCAAGACAATATGCAGTTATGAGAAATATATGCCAATAAACAAATTGCAACCCTGTTCCCTAAACAAAACAGTTGTTGTCCACGCTATCTACAGAAGAAAATGAAGGATTAAGCTTGGTTTCATTGCTAGTCAATTCTGCTAATCGTATGATTTTGTTTATAATTCTGTTATATTGACAAAATAAACACAAATATATGGATGCATAGTGATTATCAACATACCCCAAGGACACCAGATTTTACATACCTCAAGGACACAAGATTCAACATACTCCCAAACACAAGATTCAACATCTTCCAAGAGACACAAGATTCAACATACTCCCAAACACACAAGATTCAACATTCTCCCAAAGACACATGATTCAACATACTCACAAGGACACATGATTCAACATACTCCCAAAGACACATGATTCAACATACCCCCTTTGATACAAGAATCAGCATACGCCTCGTCAGAGCAGTCTCCACAATTATCATAGCCATCGTTTATTTTTTCCGCAGGAACACATTTCGGATGATATTCATTGGGTTGGTAGAAACATTTAAATTCATCATCATCACAACCATCTGAAAGAGAAAA
Source organism: Mytilus trossulus (assembly GCF_036588685.1). Lineage (NCBI taxonomy): Eukaryota > Metazoa > Mollusca > Bivalvia > Mytilida > Mytilidae > Mytilus > Mytilus trossulus. The sequence continues at coordinate 4,918,902 of NC_086378.1, forward strand.
CATAAATCAAATTTTATATAAAGAGGAACATGTATATTGTACACATCAATGAAATGAATGGTGAAAAATCGAGGAGAACATAAACAGCGGACAATTTTGCCATTTTTAAGCCTCAAATTTGATGGTCAGGGATGAAATTGATTTATTCAACTATATATATATATATATATAGATATAAGAGGTTCAAATGTGTAATGGGTTGAAATTCTTTAAAGTGACATTTAACAAAATATGATAATCTTCCCTTAAAATCATATTTCAGTTTCAACATTGTGTCAACTGCGTGCGACATTTATTGCAGTTTATTTTGCAAAATCAATTTTGAAATCATTTAAAGTTTTTTAATGGTGTATACTTATAGTTGACACTGGACAAAATATAGGATATCATGTTAAGGAGGGGTATATGCGAAAAATACCAGTCGAGAGAACGTTAAATTTCACGAGCCGTAAGGCGAGGGAAATTCATTCTCAAGACTGGTATTTTTCGCAAATACCTCTCAAGAGCATGATATGTCTGTTTTTAAAATTACACCGAATGTTGATGTTCAAAAACGCATTGATCGTGACGTTACAAGCGTCCAGTCGAATAGAGTATTTTTGGCAAATACCATGGCAGAGATGGTAAAAAAAGGCATATCCCAGGCGGCGTTAAACAATGAACGTTTTCATTTAATAACAGTGAATTGGGGAAAAATACACTGGCTAAAAACCAATCAAAACCCAGGATTCTTACATAAGGTGTAATTATAAAAAAAAAAAAAAAAAAACAAACGATGAAATGCACGTAAAAGAAAATATTTAAGTAATGACTCTTATATTTTTTCTGTCTATGAAAAAATAACATAAAAAAATTGGTGCAAACTGAATAACGCACGTAGCTGGTTATTTAAACAGTTTGCACCAAATTTTTCATGTTATTTCGAATAGACAGAAAAAATATAACAGTTATTTCCTATGATTTAATTTTAAATTCCATTTTTAGCCGTAGAAAACCATGCAAAAAACATTGATGACGTCACGGTCACATGACTAAATTATGTCTATGGGCTCATAACAAAAATTACGTCAGCCAATCAAAGACGCGTTACATCTAAAACTAAATTGCATATGTCAAATTCCTTTAACCTGAAAATTTTATTTGTAATACTTTGAAGTACATTTCTCTCATTAATCACAGGAAAATATGAAAATAAGCAGAATTGAAAATATAATTACAAAGATTTCAGTAGAAATAGATATCTATCAAAAGAGGAATATCAAACCTACTTGGACATCCTATTTCATCTTGACCATCACTGCAGTCCGGCCATGCGTCGCATACGCAGTTCGACCTAACACATTTATTATCTGCTGTACACTGGAAACTACCATTGTTACATTCTGCGAAATGTGAATGTAGAATAAAATCAGATTTTAACGTATATAAATGACTTTTAAAATGCATTTACAAGATAGCGATACAAATATAGAAATGCGTTAGAACGTTAAATTAATACTAGAATTTACAGTTGAAGAGTTATTCTCTTGCAGGGATTCCATATAACTTGTATTTAATTCGTAACATGAAGTAGAAGGTATCCTTCGAGTTCATTTATTATGCTCATTGAAGTTGTTGATAAGTGCTATAAGTTAAATTACATTTTTCATATCAGATGTGTTATCAGTCCAAGGTTTGATATCAGCTCAAGAGCCGAAGGCGTAGAAAAGTCTTAAAATGTCTGATGTAACAGTTTATCACCGGAAACGGGCATATGACCGTCATACTGTAATTTGCAAACGACTAAATCAACATTTCGAGGAATTTGTATTTACACTGAGAGTGTTGACCATAAGAGAAATAGTTTTACAACTTGTGAAAATTCGATATCGCTTCTTCATATCAACCCCCGTTATTTAGGTTTGCATTTTGTAACATAGGACAGTTCGGAGACACTTCCATTTTTTCCCTCAAAGGTCAAAATATATATGCATATGTATATTTACTGGTAGCATTTCCAAGTTATGTCTCTATGAGAAGCAACATAGAGATGAAGACTTGGAACCAGAACGAAAACAAAATTAATAAAAACAGAACAATTGAAATATCAAAGCAATTGATAATAGCTAGTAACTCAAAGTTAAAAATGTCATTCAATCAAAAGATACTTCATGCTGATGCGATAAACAAGTTGTGTCTATATACTTTTAAGTGAAATAAGGGAGATAATTGGCCATTTCCGGTTTATCGAAAGTCCCTTTTAGTCTTTAGTGAGAACGTGAATGTATTTAGGTTACAAAAAATATGGATTCCGAGTACTTTTCCATGAAAAATTCCAGTTTTCTCAGGGTTACTTCTCGTTGTCATTTTGCAAGATCATATGTCACCCAACCTTTTGTAAAAGGCTGATAATGAAACAAATTGAAGTAATGAATTTACCTTATAAAAAAACATTTTAGGGGCACTTACTCCTATATAATGCCATTAGATTGTTTCAGACCAAATGCAATATATTTTATTACAATGAAGCAAATATTTTGCACTTGTTAATTTAAAGAGTTGGAGAACATGCCAAAATAAGGAAGAGTTATAATTGAGAACTTGACCTTGACCTCATTTTCTAATTTCGGACCAAGCGGCTTTAAATTAAAAGATTTTAGGGTTATACAGTTTTAAACAGTTTATGAGTTAAGAAATTAAGGTAAATCTATTTGGTAAATGTTATATAACATTTCATCACTTCGTTCCTATCCAAATTAGCCAAAATTCATGAGGATGTAACGAACAAGACAATAACAATCAAAACCCAGGAGTAAACAAAGACTAAAAAAAACCAACAGTTATAAATAATTAATAGAAACAACTTCACTACAAACCGTGAGTGAAATCAAGTGCTCCGGAAGGGTAAGCATTTCCTGCACCGTATACCACACCCGTAGTGATATTTCTTAGTTCAGTTTGGTAATAATGGAAGGTTATTATGTCCGAGGAAGAATATCAGATATGATTTCTGACACACTTTTGTCATAATGGCCAATCAGCTTATGATGGCGACCGTAAATTTCTTGAGTGATGACCTTAATTTGATTGATTCAAAGCCCTGTCTTAGCAACTTTTGAGAAATCAGTATTCCTCGTTCAACAAAGTCAACTTTCTTTGAGCTAGCTCTAAAGTAATGTATCAATTGAGACACATATTCTCCATTTGCTTGTGCCGCTGGGATGTTGCTACACAGAAATTAACGAACTTTTTTCGATAACATTTTTTGTTAGGAAGAAGAAAATGCACACATTTGATAAACAATAATATGTAAAATATATTTTGCAAAACAAATATTTGTCTCATTTTGTGAGAAACATTGTCCATATCCTCTATTTTCAGTAGTGCTCGTTTGTAGAAATAAATGACAGAAGAAACATGACAGCTTCAAATAACTAGTCTAATATATATTCCACAAGTTTGTTACGATATGTCTCCACTCGAGACAATTAAATTTTAATATTTCTAACAAGCGTGAGGCTTTGCCGAGCTTTTCAAATAGTTAAATTTTAACTGTCGAGAGTAGAGAAATATCATAACACACAAGTTATATTGGTGGAATCTGTTTCTCTAATGATTTTATCCTTCTTGTTTAAAGATTTGAAGAAAGTTGTGTACTTTTTATGTGACATCACAAGGCATGGTCGCCTTTTCATGACGTCATAATATAGAAAAATTCAGAAGAAACAAAGAAAATTTAACGTCACAATAAAATCTCGACCAATCATTTATTGAGAACAATTTTTTCACTAGAGATTATAAATATTGTTCTCACACCGGTCAGGAAATGTGGAAATAGAATGGAAACTAGAGAAAATGATAAATAAATAACCGTAAAAAATGTGTTTCACGAACCGTCACATCCAAATTCACCAGAACCATCATCACAGTTTATATGCCCATCACATCTGTGCTTCTCTAGGTAGCATTGTTCTGAATGTGAAGAGCAACTTAGTTCATCTTCTGAACAACCGTCAGCTTCTATATAATACATAATGAAACGGATTAGTAATGCAAGTCCATCTGTTTGTCAAAGAATATACAAAAAAACAACAATTAAGCATCGACACAATGAAAACACAAAACATACACTTATAAATAAATACTGGCTTATACGTGAGACTAATGTCAATACGATTACAACCCAATAGCACTGATCCAACCAGAAACCATCGTTGATCCGTGGGACAAAAAATTTAGTTGTTGCAGCGTGTCCCATCTTAATGTATTTTGAAAACTGTCACATCTAATATCATTTCTGTTTACTTGTAATCTTTTCACTATCTGAGGGTCCTTAATGCACGTTGGTTCTAAGTAGTTCTACTTCTGTGATCACTAGCCAGCCAAAACTGATGTCGTGAGTTCTAAACCTGCTCTTGCGGGTGAACAGTCCACTCTAATCTTAATTTGACTAGGATTGTCAGTTTTCCGATCGAAGGTCGGTGGTTTTCTCCGGGGACCCCTACTTCCTCCGCCAATAAACACTGATGTTGTCATAAAAATTGTAAAGCTGAGATTTGGGTGTAACGTTGTTGGTCTTACGGACAAGCTAACAAGAAACTTTTCCAGATTTATCGTGGCAGAAATTCAATCCCATTAGGTTTCTCTATTTGACCATCAGCTATCCGATATTTGCATAAACGTTTTTTTTTTTTTTTTTTTATTAAATTCAGTTTTTAAATAAAAAGATGTGATATGATTGCCAATGAGCCAACTCTCTACCCGAGACTCAATGAAAAAAAAGTTAAGAACTATAGGCCATCGTTCGGTCGTCAGCCATGATTAAATTACATATTGCATAGTCAGCTGTAAAACCTACAAATGCTAATCAATTCAAACGAGCAATGTAAAGATCTGATTTAGGTAAAAAATAAACAATGATTGAAAAACAAATATGATATATACAGCAACAAACCACAGCCACCATGACAGATTTCAGACGGTGGACAGGTACAACCAGAGAGTGACGAGGTTAAAATAGTTTGGAAGAACAACCTAAGAATAAACTATTAAAATCATCTGAAAAGGGCTCAACACTTCTGATCAATACAATTGATAACACTATCATGCATCTTTTAGTACTCATCAATCCATTAGGTTTTGAAAAATGACGTTATTAGCAGCCAGAGAAAAACTTGACCTTTTCATGCTTTTGCGATCCCAGTGTATTTTATTCTACACGCCAGCGATAATAGTTAAATATCGAGAGGAACAGTCAAACTCATGAATCAAAAATAAACTGACAAAGCCATGGCTAAAAAAGAAAAAGACAAACAGACAAATAATAGTACACAGAAACAACATAGAAACACTAAAGACTGAACAACACGAACCACATTAAAACTTTGGGTGATTTCAGGTGCTCCGTAAGAGTAAGCAGATATGTTCCAGCTATGGCACCCGTCGTGTTGCTCTTGTTATAACAAACCCGGTAAATAGTCTAATTCGGTAGGTCACATTCATGAAAAGGGAAAGAGATTGTGGTTACGAAGTAAGAAACATAATCGATATCAAATGTGAAACGGATAATCCATAACGAATAATCCATAACGGATAATCCATAACGGTCAACCAATTCGCTATCGTAATATTTACGAAGGGATGATTTCAACTTCATTATTTGGAATTCTTGGTTTAAAAGCTTCTTTGTGACTAGCAATCTCTATCAAGGAAATCATTATAGGACATACCAGCGCAGGAATATTGTATCAATTGGGAGATATATACTCCATAATGAGGCGCTGCTGAAAAAAAAATGGAAAGTTCACAATAGGAAGCTGATCTCCTGTCGTTTGTCGAAAAAAATTGAGGTTGGACAGGTGTTTTGTTACATTTTTCAAAAGATTGACGTAGCATGGGTATTGGTCGACCATTGCTTTTCTTAATTCGGATTTACATCTACGATCTCACTGCCATTATCCATTCTGAAAGAATATCTACGTCTTCCTTCTCGCGCTTAGACTATTGTGTGGCATAATCTTCCGCTAAATTCATCAGCATTTTAAAATTTTACTTCCAAATTGATGGATTTATGCTTACGACAGTTCTGACCTTAAAATAACACATTGCGCAATGATGTATTATTGAAAATGTTGAGGTCACCGGTAAAATCGTAGCTAGCCAGATTAAATGCAAATTGGGAACTAGCACAAGTGTAATCCGGATGTTTAACCTTGAAGTCGTCAATATTGAGATCCTGCAAAACGAGTTTGTAATTGAAAATTATAGCGGCAATTAGTTTGGTATAGGTAGAAGAAATAATTGGTACAGACTGAGGTATTTTCGACTGAACCAGTTTAGTATGAAGGGTATTGCATAAGTTGACGCCATCTAGACCTTTGTTGGCAATGGAAAGTTTAGGAAAACATCTTTTTCAATGCGAACTGGCTTGAAACGTCTTTGTTCTGCAATGAAATGATAAGTGTAAGTTTGTATTGGTTTTGAATAAAGGTTTGTAACAGTGGTTTCCAAACATAAATGAAGTTTTGAAAATGGTAATGAAGACAGTTTCGTGCAAATGTGATGAATACATAACGGCTTCAGTATAAATGTCAGCAAGTCATTAATATAAACATCATGCAGAGTAGGTGATATATAATGACGATGACCATGACTGTATCTTCGTTGAGAGAGTTGAAAATATTCATCACATTCAGCGAGGTACACGAATGACTAGAAAAAATACATATACCATCAGTCTTTTCATTGCAACCATATGATGTCGCAGTTCCTAATGGTCGAATCCAGTAGTCCTCTCTTTGTCTACGGAGAGGCGTTGCAAGATGAGGATTGTTAGTACTGTAGTATATTTTTTCGATAATGCGATGAAATGATCAGGCTGATTAAAATGCTGGTAAATAATGTCGTTTGAGTTGAGTTTAATGTTTGATCTATGGCAGCACATACGTTTGTTTAAAATTAATTTCGTTCCACCGTCAAATACCAATCCGAAAGGTTGAATTCTAAATCGAAGACGACATCTATAGATTAACAATGTATATCATTGTAACTTCTGGTAAAATAAGACTTCTTAGTTACATTACTAGTGAATTGAGCATCTGTTATTAAAATTTCACAAGTTTTGCAGCCTTTGACGTGACATTTCAAAATGCTACAGGGCTGTTCAGTCATCAAAATCTGAAATATCTTTGAGGAGAATTGGAAAGGGCTGAGTATGTGAAATATTGCAATGGTCACTGGTACGATGATCTGTATGAGTCATGTTTTTTTTTATATTTGTCATGCCTGGTGATAAGGGGGCACCTGTTGTATCAGAACATATACCTCAAAATAATGCCAATGGTCACGTATCCCGATATAAACATAAACATACGTTTGACATCAGAAGTTGTTGTTCATAAAAAAAAATGTGAAACCGCCGATACATCAAATTAAATTGGTCATGTTTTGCATTGGCAAACGCCAGTTTTGTCCGGTATAGATTGACAAAGGGAAGTAATTTGTTTAAAAGGTCTCTAACAACAAAATCAAATAGGTAATTGGCATATGGATTATTTATTAGATCTTACTTGCTAAATGGAGTCCAGCCAGGACCATCAAAATAAAGCTGAACTGCTTCAACATTTTCAGTCATAGACTAAAATCAAAACAAAAATTATATTTATATATATATATATCTCACTTTTTCGATTTTGTACTGTAGCATATATACAATGAATAAGCGTTGACTCTTGAAAAAGACACCATGTGCCCGAAGGGCAAGAGTAGAGACCGAATTAAACCCCCATCCAGAAGAATAACATCAAACACCTCACAACAAAATTTTAGTGTCAGAGTAGAGTATTAAGGGGGAAAACATCATCTCTGAATATGGAGAAGGATACACCAAACCTGTGGAAGTTGACAAAAGCCCGTAATGATAAGGTATAAAAAGGCCAACACATAATTCTAAAAGTTGAAGGAAGAACATCTACAGAAAAACTGCTGCAAATGCATTTGCAAAAGGTTAGAAAGAAGAAAGCAATACCAACATCCCAACTTTACGTAAAAGAGATTTCAGAACAGAAATGAGAGAAAGACTGAAGACACAAGCTCATTAGATCATGCAGACGGACGTCAATCACACTGTCTGAGATGAACCAATCTATAAGACACAAACTCATGAGATCGTGCAGACGGACATCAATCACACTGTCTGAGATGAACCAATCTATAAGACACAAGCTCATGAGATCGTGCAGACGGACATCAATCACACTGTCTGAGATGAACCAATCTTTAAGACACAAGCTCATAATATCGTGCAGACGGACATCAATCACACTGTCTAAGATAAACCAATCTATAAGACACAAGCTCATAAGATCATACAGACGGACATCAATCGCACAGTTTTAGATGAACCAATCTATAAGACACAAGCTCATGAGATCGTGCAGATTGACATCAATCACACTGTGTGAGATGAACCAATCTATAAGAAAGCTAAAGAAGAAAAGTCTCCAGGTCCAGATAACATCACATATGAGATGGTTCAACATCTAGGGAACAAAATACTACCCTGGACATTTTCAATCTCAAATGGAGATAAGGTCAAGTCCCACAATGCTGGAAGGAAGCAATACTGATGCCAATATTAAAGAAAGGAAAGAGCTAGTCAAAAGCCTCATGTTATCGCCCCATAAGCCTGTCAAGTAGCTGTTGTAAATTGTTTGAGCGCGTAATAAACAAGCACATGCACATGCCAGAGAACATCATTGAACATGACCAAGCTGGTTTCGGACAATACAAAAGCACAGAGGACCATATTTTACATGTATCGTAGTAGTAGAAGATGCCTTCCAATCCAAGAAAGTAACATTGGCTGTCTGTAGATCTTCAAAGAGCATTTGATAAGTTATGGAAAGATGAACTCAGAGTAAAAATGCTCAGACACGGCTTAAATGATAGAATGTAAAAATGAACCAAATTATACTTGTACAATAGAAGAGCCAGAGTACTAGATGGTAGATGGGCAATGTGGACAGAAAGAACACTTAAAACAAGATGTCCCACAAGAAGAAATATTTCCACCAACTCTATTTATACTCTGTATGAACGACATAGTACCAGAGCTACCAAAAGGGTTACACTCAGTACTGTATGCAGACAATATTGTTATCTGGTGCCCAGAGGAGAATAAACATACAGCTAAATATAGAATACAAACAGCTTTAGCTAATAGCTAAGCAGCGGAGAAAAAACAACACTATTCACGCTCTCTCCCAAAAACGCAATCTGTCAAATTGATTGTGGATGATACTCCACTTAAAATGGAAGACCAACAAACATACCTTTGGGTTACTTTTGACAAAAGAATGACATGGAAGTAACATATAAAATCAGCTGAGGCTAAGGCTAGGAGTAAATTGAACATCACCAGGAAACTTGCAGGAACGGATAGGGTGCAAATGGAAAAAAAATCTGTCTTCCAAGGAAATTTACAAACACATCTTGAATACGGGTCTAAGTTATGACTGCAGCCAAGGCTCACCATCAGACTAACATGAAGTTCGGAATCAGCCACTAAGTATCATCACATTCAGCACAAATAAAAAATTTGGAGAATATAACAAACATACCACGATTAAGTAAGAGAAGGGAGTACAAAGCCATGATACAGTCCACCAAATATCAATGTTCACATGACCAACCAATGAATACCAGAATGAAACAAATATCCTCAGGCGGACTCAAAAGATCAAGCTTTACATTAGAGACAAGAACCTTAAAAAGAAAACACTAGGAAGCTCTACCGAAATATATAGAATGCAAAGCTTTCACAGTGAATAAGACCCTGTGTGAAGAAAACTTGGTAATGTCACCGTCCAGACCTCAGTTCCGCCATTTAACATCAAAGATGAATAAACTAGAAATGTTCAAAATAAAACCTGACAATGAGTATCCTTGAAGAAAGAGTACCTTTCAGAAACCTGGGTAAGAGTATATAGAGATGAGTCAGCCACAAATGCCACACCAAACGGATGCATATACATTAAGTACGCCAACGGAGATCAGAGGCAATACCAACAGCCCTACATTGTACAAAGCTGAAGTCATTACTCATGATGCACACTCCATCAAAAACAAAATCGATGATACATCTCGTGTAGTATTTCTGACTGGTGCCCTCTCTGTGCTACAAGTTTTGAAGAACGACAGATTTCGTCAACTCCAACAAGCTTTATACACAATCAACAATATGACATCAGTACTACAGTGGATCCCTTCACATTGTAAAGTTAGGGGTTATTGACAAGCCGATAAATTAGCAAATTAAAAGAATGGTACAGAACAACAACAGGAAGAGAATCTAGTCTGCTACACAGAGAGGAAGACTATTATCAAATTTATGTTCAACACTCCTCAGCAACAAGACAGATACCATCAGCTAAAAAGATCTGAACAAACCACCATCTTTTGACTGATGGCAGGACAAAACAGACTCAACCAACATCTACACAAATTCATGAAAGTTGTCCCATCTCCAATGCGTACTTGTGGAGAAGCACTGCCTGCAAGATACGACACACCTCTTACAGTTATGCATGATCCATCAGGCTTTGAGATATGAAATGTGGCACTCTGAAACACCACTCAAACGGAAGCTATATGGACCATTGGATGTCCTACAGAAGACCACCAGATTTGTTGAGGAGACTGGTATTCAAATGTGAGGGGACACTGTAAGAAAAGAATAAGATTTTCAAAGATGACATTTTAAACTCTTATGTTATCAAAATACGGAAACAAAAGAAGGAGTTAGTGGGCAAAATATTTGTTTAGCACTACATGGATAAACCAGAATATTTAATTTTGGATGTAACGTGTCTTCTGATGAGCTGACGTTATTTTGTTATGAGCCCATATACATAATTAAGTCATGTGACCGTGACGTCATCAACGTTTTTTCATGGTTTTCTACGGTTTAAAATAAAATTTAAATTAAATTATAAGAAATAACTGTAATATTTTTTCTGTCTATTCGAAAAAACATAAAAAATGAGGTGCACACTGTAAATAACCCGCTACGCGCGTTATTCAGTGTGCACCAAATTTTTTATGTTATTTCTTCATAGACAGAAAAATTATTACAGTCATTTCTTAATGATTCAACATATGCCTGAAAAAAAAAAAAATGCAAATGAAGAGCCATAACAAATGTTTCAAGTTGAATGTGGCTATACAAGAGACAGGTCGATCAAATGGAAAAAAAAAACAATATCCAAACCATTACCATCGTTCACGTAAGTTGAAATGAAATGAAATAAGTCAATTTGAATTTGAAAAAAATGTTTATACTTTGCAATAAACTTTCCAGAGTTTTTAATATGTTTTTACTGTATATTAGATTTATGCTTTTTATATTTTAAAAGGTTTACTAAGATTTATTTTCACAAGTATAACTTGGTGCTTGTTCAAGAACGGTTTATCCTAATTCTTTTCTTTTTAATGATTATAATAAAGGGTATCTCTAACTTTTATATTTTAAGTGGAATATCCATGTTGATATACAATACGTTAAATACAGCTTCAATTCAAACAAAGAAAATACTTAACTGACTGAAATGCAGAATGAATTAAATATCAAATTATATATATAGACAATTTACCTTTCGTCTACAGAAGCTGGTGTTATAATACTTGATTTGAATGATTTAAGCACATTAATGCAAAAATAATTTAAGTCGCTATGGTAACCAAACCATATTTAATATATGCTTTAAGAGTAACTGTTACAAAAAGTAAACATTAACGAAAAAGCCCACTTAACTTTTGTAATGCATTTTTAGTTGCTATCCGTCGGAACACTATATAATTGGTACAGACAAGATTTTATCGTAAATAAATGTACTCACTTAATTTAAAATTTTTGAATGTCAATTGCATCGTCATTAACTAAATTTGGGTTATAAAACATAATAAACAAGCTAATACGAATCAAAATCTAAGTTTAGCACTCTACACACACCTTTTTCATTTGTTGGTTTCAAGAACACAAAGGTTTCAGGTCTTTGCTGTTATGCATTAATGAAACAAAGTACTATATTCTTAACATATAAATTAAGGCAACGGTTGTATACCGCTGTTCAAAACTCATAAATCCATTTACAAAAAACACAATCGGGGTAACAAACTAAAACTGAGGGAAACGCATTTAATATAAGAAGAAAACAATGATACAACATTAAAATCTGACACACACAGAAACGGACTAACCATTAGACAAAATCCTATGAGAATAACAAATATAACATCAAAACCAAATACATGAATTTGAGATAGATAAGTACCGTGACATATTCTGTTCCTTTTACCGAATATGTCCTTTGTATTGAGATTTGCCTGATAAAATCATATGTTTGGCATAAACTATCTGTTTATAAACTTTAACAATCATTAATCGCATAAAAATCTTGTGCAACTTAGGAACATATGTATTCCGAGCACTGAAGCTCAGGAATTACTGTTTTTTCGTTTATTTGTACTTTATTTGATACATATATTTGCTATTTGAACTATATTTAAATGGACATAATATAATAAGTTGTTGTATTAGTGCCAATGAAACAACTCTCCATCCAATTCATAATTTGTTAAAGTAAACACTTATAGGTCAAAGTACGGTCTTTAACACGGAGCCTTGGCTCACACTTAACAGCAAGCTATAAAGGGCCCTAACAAATGACTAGTGTTAAACCATTCAAACGGAATTACCAACATGAATGTGAAGCTAGTGGCTAGCTCGCTATTCGATATTCTATATTCCAATGAATTTGAAAACCATAATATAAACCGAACATAAATCCTAATGCATATTTGTCTTTATGTAATATATATTTTAATCAATAAAACGACTATGACTATGTTATTTTATATATGATATTTCTTAAAACAAAAACTAATCACAATAGAAACATTAAGAAATATGTATAAATAGAAATATTTATGGAAAGCCTCCCCTAAACAAAATGTTTAGTGAACAACTTCTAGAGTCTGCTTAAATGAAGCAACAAGGTAAGACCAATCTGGTCTTTCAATGTCCATGAATTCGACGAAATCTTCGACTATGTATTTATAAAGATGGTATCGATAGGATTTCCCCGTATCTTCGATATTTACAGAGGGCTTAGATTGTCACTTTTCAGCTAATACATTTCAAAATTCAAGACAAAGAGCACAGGGTAATGGTGAGACCCCTCTGATCCCAAAATCTTCCCTGTAGTATTATGTAGACAGATAGTTAATATATGTAGATACAAACGTGACTAAAAAGAATTTGAATACACGTACTGTTTTCTATCTTTACGAAAGCCCTTGGTATATATCGAAGATGAAATTATTCGAAAAAATCCTTTTGATACCAACTGTATATATACATACGTAGTCTAAAATTTCCTTAAATTTTATGAACATTGAACGAGCGGGTTTTCTCACCGTCATTGAAGTGATTTAAATGTATGTTTTCACTATATATTTTGAATACCAAACTGGCACTTAGCGCGTCCTGCGTACTAAATTATAATCCTGGTACTTTTGATAACTAATTAGAGCCCGCCGTAAACATAGAAGACTAGTAGTGTACCCAAATTCCTTTAAATCTCTTTTTTTTAAATTAGCTAACTATCTGCATAATAACTTGAGAGATCAAGTAATAAGCACAAAGACACAAAACACGGCATTCTAGACGCGTCACACAACTTTTAACTGATGTCATGACCTATATAAAGATGAAATGAAAGAAAATATGTAAACAAGTATTAATATTTCTCGATTTTTTTCCGATGAAATCAGTAATCTTCATGTGGTTACAAAATATGTACGACTGTTAAAATTATATTCTGTTAAATTTGAACATCGAAAAGAAAAATAAGATAGTGAATGTATAACACGTATACTTTTTGGCGCAGATGCAGTTGGTAAGACAGGCAAAAAACTATAATTAAAAATCATACATGACTAACAAAGGAAAGAGGCTCCTGAATTGGGACAGGCGCACGGGTTTTAAATGTATTTTTGGTGTTTCTACTACATCTTTTTTTCCAGATAGTAGTCAGATGTAATTTATTTCAAAGATAATGTATAAGCTTTAAGGGCTTGATTATTGTTATAAATGAAAAGACCACCTGTCTTAGGAGACCACTGTTTTTCTCTCCCTTAAGTGGTCTCTTAAAACATGTGTGACTGTACATTAGTATAATCAATGTAAGAATCGGTTTCTCTTAATAAATTAATTTTGATTAACGAAAATCCCATTCGAGTGCCTCCCACATTGCATAATTCACACTATTTTTCTAATTTTCTAAAAACAGTTAGCACATTTCAATTCATCCTGTGAGCTGTTAAAGGTTATGACCTTTGACTAAGCAAATCATCTTTTCGGATCACCAGCAACCATTCGGCAATCAAATATACAATAATAGTGCATTGACTTGGCATATCAACGATATAAGGATGAGTCTTAGAAACTGGGAAATGCGAGACTCTGTCGAGCTTTTTCCCCGTGTCGGACCGAATCCTTATATCGTTATCGCACCGCGGGTAAAATGTCACCTCCTATGGATTTAATAACCCTCTATGGATATCTAGGTGTCAGTAGTGAACCATTTACCTTATATTGATATGTTACGTCAATGCACTATTATTGTCTTTATACTGCAATCTAACAAAAAACATTTTCAAATGCTGTTTAATGTCTTAATAATGAGGTCAATTTTATAAATTTCCTGTTTACAAAACTTTTTATTTTTCTAAAAACTAAGGATTTTCTCATCCCAGGCATAGATTACCTTAGCCGTATTTGGCACATCTTTTTGAAATTTTAGTTCATCAAGGCTCTTCAATTTTGTACTTGTTTGGTTTTATGAATATTTTGATGTGAGCGTCACTGATGAGTCTTATGTAGACGAAACACGCGTCTGGCGTACTAAAGTATAATCCTGGTACCTTTGATAACTATTAATGTTATTATTTTATTTGAATAATGGGGAACTTCCCCTTTTATACAAAGGCCTCAAATCATCACAATAAAATTTACATTACCTGTTGAAACCCGTAAGCGATGGCGAACGAATTTGTTCGAGAATGAACTAAAATATCAATATTATT
Organism: Mytilus trossulus; assembly: GCF_036588685.1. Lineage (NCBI taxonomy): Eukaryota > Metazoa > Mollusca > Bivalvia > Mytilida > Mytilidae > Mytilus > Mytilus trossulus. Next base: position 4,934,028 of record NC_086378.1, read on the forward strand.
ACAAAACACAATGATTTATAGTTCGCAAACCTAAAATATTAGCTAGTAAAAAATGTTTATTTTCTAAGAAATAAGTTTAAGTCGTTGAAAACATTGGAAACAAGAACAGGTTGAATAGGTCGTATTTATAGATTATCGTTGATCATCGCAACGAGATTGGTGTTCTTTTTTGAGCCGGTGTTATATAGTCATTCTTCCCCCATGCCAGTTTTTCCCCCGGGGGAAAGACTGGCATGAGGCAATTTTTCACCCGGGGGAAAGACTGGCATGAGGCAATCTTTCCCCCAGGGAAATTTTGGATCATTGTGATTTTTCCCCTGCGGAAAGTTGACAATACATATACATATAGTAACTTTTCCCCCATGCCAATCTTTCCCCCATCATAGATTTCACTATGTTTATATAGAGTCTGGAAATTAAACCAAACAGTGTTAAAATTTGATTTATTTATAAATATACAAATGTGTTGTTCATTTACACAGAGACTACTATAACTATGTGTTATAGTAGTCTCAGATTTACATTTACACAAATCTGTCTACAGGTTTATCAGTTTGTCTATGTGTCAACTAGCCTTTTTACATTTTTAAATAACTGTCTATATATGTCCGCATGCAAGAAAACACTGCTGACTGACAAGAAGTGGTTAAAGTAATTGTATTTATTTGGTCAGTGATACCCAGGGTCCACGAAAGGGAATGGATGTGATCACTGGCCACATCAGAATGTGCTCCGTGTGAATAAATATATAACATGTATATAGATATAGGAATATGTGATCCGGTGACAATGAGACAACTCTCCATCCAAATAACAATTTATAAAAGTAAACCATAATAGGCCTTTAACATAGAGTCTTGGCTCACACCGAGCAGCAAGCTTTAAAGGGCCCTAAAATTAATAGTGTAAAACCATTCAAACGGGAAAACCAACTGTCTAAGTTATATAAAAAAAACGAGAAACGAGAAACACGTATAAATAAACAAACGACAACTGCTACATGCATAAGATTCCTTACTAAGGACAGGTGCAAACATTTGCAGCGGGATGATACGTTTTAATGGTACCAAACCTTCTCCCTTTTTCTGAAACAATAGTATAACATCACAACATAGAAAAACATATCAAATGTATATTCACACGATGAAGCTTTGGTAAATATAAACTGAGAAAAAAGTTACTATCATTTCAAAAATCTTATCGTGACGTCGCCGACGTTATATAACAAGGCGGAAAATTTAGCTTATCATGCTACTTACGGGGAAAAAAATTGGTCTGATCCTAGTTTTCCGCTTATAATGCTCAGGGGGAAAAGTGGGATCATGCCAATTTTTCCGGGGGGAAATATTGGATCGATCCAGTTTTCCCCCCCCCCGGAAATTTTGGCATGGGGGGAAGAATGGCTATAGGACACCGGGACGACGAAAGCGAGAAAAGCAATCGAGTTTAGATGACCAATGATAATCTGTTTATCGCTATTTTACCCATGACGACGTTGTCAACTTCATGTCAATTTCGGTAGCAACGCAACGTGCCTCCTTAGTTTCTAGCGATAATTTTCGTTTTGTCTATCAAGATATATATAGTAAATAATGGCAATATCATAAACTTTTTGCATGATGTATTGAAGACACAACTTCAAATCAATCTGATAATAGGCTTTTCAAAGATGTAATATCCTAAACTGTTATAATCTATACTTTGCACTGGAATTTTAAAATAAACAGTTTACCTTTACATTTGCCAGACTGTACGAACAAAATAAATTATAAAATGCACTCACATTTTATCTATAAAAAGGAAAATGATAAGTACATTTAATGAACACATTTAACCAGAACTAATGAAAAATAAGAACCTAGAGATTTTTAAATAGTAATCTGGGATAGTAGTCTGGTCCTTCCCCTTGCCACATACTGATATCTCAAGTACCTTAAAGTTTGTTGTCTGTCAGAGCCAAACAGATAAAGGACAGGAAACAAGTTTATACTGTATAGTCACTTCATGCCAAAACTAAGAACTGTTCAGCAGAGACATGCATTGTCTTCAATGAAAGGTTAACATGACGCCTTTAAACAAATGTCTTATATTCTAAATTATCACTAGTTTACACTTGTGGTTAATGTATAGAGTATGCAGTTCATTCACATGCCGAACTGTATATTTTTTTTAAAGAACAAGCAAAACATTCTGAAGCATCGACCTTTCTGACAAAGTGACTTCAGCAACGAGGCAAATTAAGTTTTATGAATTCTTATTCGTCTCTTATCAACTTCATCAGTGAAAATTGATAAAGATAACCATACATCACAATTAAAAAAAACCTCTAGGAGAGTAACATGGAAAGCAAAAGATAATATCATATAAAATAATATTTGGTAAGTGAACTCAAGTTCAGAGTCAACAGGTTGTAGGTCTCCCAATGGGCACTAACTGTGCCCTTTAATAGCAGACTAGTTTTTGTACTGTTACGAATCACAGTTTATTACTAAACTCAGTAAAGACCCGTCGAAATTGCATTTAATTGATAAATTCAACAACACTTACCGTTATCTTGATGATATTTTTTCGTTGAATAATCAAGAATTTTCTCAATATACTGCTGAAATTTACCCCAAGGAACTTACTTTAAATAAATCACAAGTATTCCGTTATAACTGTCCTTTCCTGGATTTAGATATTTCGGTTTTAAACGGGAAACTACACACTAAAATTCACGACAAAAGAGACGATTTTTCGTTCACTATTGTTAATTTTCCATTTTTAGATGGTGATGTTCCTTTGGCACCATCTTACGGTGTTTATATTTCACAATTTGTTCGCTATGCCCGTGTCTGTTGTGACGTTTTTGATTTTAACGAACGCAACCTATGTATTACTGGTAAATTATTAAACCAGGGATATCGTTTCCATAAATTACTTAAAACCTTTACTAAATTTTTCCATAGATATAAAGATTTGGTTTTGAAGTTTGATTGTACCTTATTATTTCAAACGGGATATCACATCCTCATTTTTACGGAAATGTTGTTAACCGTGCCCGGAAATTAAGAAATGATCCATGTAAACTTGTTGCTCCTTGAATAAACTTATTCTTAAATGTTCCCTATTCAACACTGTGATAAGATCATTGAATATTGTTTTTATTGGTATAAATATTGACTTTGTTATAAATAGATTAAAAGCTAACTAAATATTACTAGTATGTTATATACATATACATTTTCATGGATCTACAATCTGTCGATACCTGTAACTTGGCATTGCACAAGGTCATGTTTTTCTCTGACTGTTTATGACGTCTTTACACTAAATCCATTGTATGTTGTATGTGTACGGATTGATTGCTTAGTCCTAGAGGCGTGATTTTTTTATTAGTTGTTAATGGCTTTGAACTAGCTGTCAGATAACTGCGAGTACTCTCCGATCTGTTATTGTGTCTTTTTGTGTCGGGATGTATAAGTACCCGGCCAGGTCCACTTTTAATTTTTGTCTATCTGATGAGTTAAGCCTTTTTCAACTGATTTTTATTGTTCGTTCTTATGTTGTACTGTTATACCACTGTTCCAGGGTTGGGGAGGGTTGGGATCCCGCTAACATGTTTAACCCCGCCATATTATTTATGTATGTGTCTGTCCCAAGTCAAGAGCCTGTAATTCAGTGGTTGTCGTTTGTTAATGTTTGTGTCATTTTGGTCTTTTGTGGATAGTTGTTTCAATGGCAATCATACCACATCTTCTTTTTTATATATAAGGTGCAGTTCACATATTTCCATCGAATCTGAAGTGGGTTTTTTTTATTTTTTTATTTCTATAATGATCTCCATCAGTGTTAAATACGAACATTTTGAAATGGTATTTTCTGGACTTTTAAACAAAATGATACTTCACTATCAAGGCAAACTTGAACATATTGAGAGCGAATTTTGAACATCCTAATTGTTATATCGTTCATGTTTACGAGAACAAAAACAACCTAGCGTAAAGGTACATGCAATCTCCAAGATATCGTTTTGTACTTTGGATATAATCTATCTAGGATATCTTGTTGCATGTAATATGTCATTTTAAAACATCAGTTAATATGGGATCTGGTTTATTTATTTGAAATGTTATTCACTACACATGAATTAGATTCACATGATAATTTGATCGTAAAAGCGAAACTAATTCAGCGGTAATAGCATATTTCCTCCATTCAGAAACGTTTAACAATATTTTAATCTTAATTCAATCTCAATAACATCAACATGTGAATGAATTAGTTACAATTTAAATTCATAGTATTCAAAGTAGGTCCGCTTATGCTCTATGTGACATTGTATCATATGGGCTCATCAGTTAGCTATTAGCGCGAAAATAAGTAGTATCGTAAGACCAGCTGAAACTAGACATTTTTTTTTCTTCAAATTTAAGACAGTGGAGTCATGCAGATTCTTTTGATATTGTTGAAACAACAACAAAAAAAGGTCATATATCTGAAACAAACAACAGTACAACTAAGCTATCTGGTCGTAACTCCTAACTCGCATATGGCAACGTTTACCAGCTGTGGCATCGATCTAGTGGTGTAAATAGTAATCAGAGGTACCAGGCTTATAATTTGTTACATCCAATGCGCGTTTTGTCTACATAAGACTTTTCAGAGTCGCTCAGATCAAAATATCGCGCATCGAGGACCCGAAAAATCCCCCAAAAAGTTGTGCCAACTACGGCTTATGTAATCTATGCCAGGGATAAGAAAATTCTCCCAACTTCGAAAAAAATCATACTTTTGCAAACAGTTTAATTTATAAAAATTACCATAAAAGGGATATTCATGTCAAAACCGAAGTGCCGACTATTGGGCTGGTGATACCCTTGGGGTTTTAACACCCCCAAGCAGTGGCATCGACCTAGTGGTGTAAAGAGTTATCAGAGTTACCAGATTTACCAGGCTTGTAATTTGATACGCCAGGCTCGCCTTTCGTGACCCGTCAGTGATGCTCAGATAAAAGTAGTAAGAAAGCAAAACAAGTGTGAAGTTGGAGATCATTGAGTAACTAAAATTTCAAAAACGTGTGAAAATACGGCTAAGGTAGTCTATGCCTAGGATTCGAAAACCTTTAGTTAATTCATAAAAATGACCATAAATTAATAGTGATATTCATGTCAACACCGAAGTGGTGACTACTGGACGTGATGTTATTCTCGGGACGAAATGTCCACCAGCAGTGGCATCGACCCAGTGATAAAAATAGTTACCAAAAGTACTAGGCTTATAATTTGTTAAGTTCGACGCGCGTTTAGTCTACACAAGACCTATCATTGACGCTCAGATAAAAATAGTTAGAAAGCAAAACAAGTATGAAGTTGAAGAGCATTGAGGACCACAAATTTGAAAAACTAGTGCCAAATACGGCAAAGTAGTATATGCCAGGGATAAGAAAATCCTTAGTTTTTCAAATAAAATTATACTTTTGCAAACAGTAATTTTATGAAAATGACGTTTTTAAAATTACAACGCCATTGCAGAAAAAAGGCTAAGACAAAGAAAAACTGCAGTACACAAAAAATAACATAGAAACCTAAAGCAAACACACCCTAAACAAGTTCAGGGGTGCTCCGGAAGGGTAGGCAGATCGTTGTCTATATGCAACACCCGTCATGTTGTCCATGATAGTACAAACCCCAGTAATAGGTCTAATTCGGTAGGTCAAATTAGGAAGGGGAAGGAATCGTGATTGCGACAAGTAGAACACAATTCGTATCAACTGTAATACAAGTCTCCGTAAATATGTCCTGCTGAAATGTTGCTACATAGAAATTGGAACTTCACAATCCGGAAGATAAAACTATTTCTTTGATCGTAGAGTTTGGTTTTCAACCGACCCTCATTGCAAATTTCTAGCTATGAGGGGGACTTGTCTATTTCTGTTGTATCCTTAAACCAAAGTACGTTCAACATAGTCACCAACTGCAAACAGTATAGTGAGAAACATTATCGATATAGCGGAAAGTGAAGTTAAATTATAATGATATGTATTTTCTTTCTAACTAAAATAACTCCTGTATGAAGTCAGCCTTATATGAATCAAGTCGACAAGAAGAAGAGAAGTTGGTTTTCTTTGAATCAGAGTGACCCCATATAGCGTATAAAGGTGATTTCAGTGGTTGTCTTTTTTGATGTGTTACATATTTGTTTTTCGTTCATTTTTGTACATATATTAGGCCGTTATTTTTCTCGGTTGAATTGATTTACATTTATCATGTTGGGGCCTTTTATAGCTGACTATGCCGTATTGGCTTTGCTCATTTTTGATGACCGCACATTGACCTATAGCTGTTAATGTATGTGTCATTTGGTATCTTGTAGAGAGTTGTTTCATTGACAATCATACCACATCTTTTTTTTAATATCATCAATGGTGCTCAAATCAAAAACAGTTAAAAGTTACAATGATTGTAAAGTTGAGAATTTAAAATATGAATTTCTAAAATTTCGTTCCAAATCTGACCAAAGAAATAAATGCTTTGAAAAGAAAACCCGAAGTGTTCGAACGATTTCAACATTTTATTAACAGTTTACTGTATGTCAGCACAAAGAAAAGCAAGCCATAGGTATAGTAAGCAGTTTAGCTCAAACAGGTTAGTTTTACTACTGCGTCTGAAAGGTTATATGTCTGTCAAGCATGTTAAAAGAAGTCAAGTGACAATTATGTCTACCATATTTTGTGTTTTACTATACAAATTGAAGTTACATGTTAAATTTAGATTTCACGTTTAGCTGGTCATATGATACTACTTATTTTCACTTGCCAAGCTATCAGTTCACGCTAAGCCTATGCATACAGAAGTATCGTATACCAAAATGTGTCATTAAAAGATAATTTGTACCTTCACTTTGTATTTTGTAAAGATCTTATAAAGATATGAATATTGTGGAAAGTAGGAAGGAGGCTACTACTGCACTAAAAGTTTTACTTCGATCATTGAAATAACATGGGCTATGAATTAAGAAGTTGTATGTAAATAGTTATCAAAAGGTACCAGGTTTATAATTTAGTACGCCAGACGCGCGTTTCGCCTACATAAGACTCATCAGTGACGCTCATATCAAAATATGGTTAAAGGCAAAACAATTACAAAGTTGAAGAGTATTGAGTATTGAGTATACAAAATTCCCAAAAGTTGTGCTAAATACGGCTAAGGTTATCTATGCCTGGAATAAAAAAAAATCCTTAGTTTTCTTAAAATTCAAAGTCTTAAGTGTTAAGGTCGATTACAAGTACGACTGTTAAGTATGGTTAAAAAAAAAGTTTTATCTATAGTAAATTTCAGACCAATTCAGACTAGTCGAGTAAAAATCAGTACATTCGAGTACAGATGTAGGCCATTTCAGACTTTTTTCTGGTTTGTAGTGATATCGTATAATTTTTCAAAAAAAATATTTCTCTCAGGCTGATATGTTTTGAAAATATGGCAGCTAATTAATTGTCCCGTTTTGAAGCTGCAGTTTACCGATTACCACCTATATAAGTAAACAATTACAGAGAAGACAGATCCATGCGTATTGCATTCACCAGATGTTTACGAGTAAGGTCACGATGAGTTCACTGCATACAGAAAACATATCGATGAATTGTTTACTGGAAGCAAACAATTCAAAATAAGGAACAAAAAAAAAAGTATATGAACATAAGTTTTACATGCTTTATAATAAAATTAAGTAATTAAGTTATAAAATGATGTGCATCATTTTTTTTATTTCAAGTTTCATATGACTTTATTTATTCTCATATTGCCAAATATGAGAGTATTAGGATAAAGGCTGTGGATTTTCTATAAGATTTCCATATGTTTAGCATTAAATCAACACAATGGTACATAATCCTTAAGCGGTTTCAGAGGAGTTGCCATACAAGAAACGGACTGACAGACAGGAAGACAGACAGACGGACAGATAAAAAAACATTATAGATGATATAAACCCTTCGCAATAAATTGTGTAGGGTAAATTATGAATTTGTCCATGGAAAAGAGATAATGCCCATTCTTGCATATAAGAAGCGAGCAACTGAGATCAACCCAAGTTTTTGTGAGGTTCGTGTTCCTTAGTTTTTAGTTTTTCTATGTTGTGTCTTCTGTACTATTATTTGTCTGTTTGTCTTTTTATCATTAACAATAGAGTTGTCAGTTTATTTTCAATCTATAAGTTTGACTGTCCCTCTTGTATTTGTCGTCGATCTTTTATGAAACAAATGCTAGCTTTACTAACCATGTTGACTGATAGACTGTAAAAAAAAATCACCCACCTAATTTAATGGGCATTTAAAAAGTCAGAATATGAATATATATGTTCAAACTCTTTTAGGTCATTTTTTAGTAGCAATAAACAAAAAAACTATGTCAATTGGACATGCTTTGATACTATATATGCCCTTGAATTTTTACAAGATAACATTTTTGTTCGCTTTGGAGATTCCGTATATCGTCAGATTATCGGAATTCCAATGGGGACTAACTGTACACCACTTATTGCGGACCTGTTTTTTGTATTGCTATGAGTTACAATTTATGACAAAAATCAGCAAAGACCCATCGAAACAACATCTGATAAACAAATTCAATAATACTTTTAGATATTTGGATGACATTTTGGCTTTCAATAATGACGGCTTCAGTATGTATACTAAAGAAATTTATCCTGTTGAACTTACTTTAAATAAAGCTAATACTAACAATGAACACTGCCCTTTCCACGGTCTTGATATCTATATCACTAACGGAAAGCTTAGGCAGCAACCATTTGATTTTCTGGGGGGGGGGGGGGGGGGGGGAATTCAAAACAAATTATTTTTTTCTCCAAAAAAAACCATAGCCCCCCCAGAAAATCAAATGGTTGCTGCCTTAATACTAAAATTTATGATAAAAGATATGATTTTTTATTTCCTATCGTTAATTATCCATTTATAGATGGTGACGCTCCCTTGTCACCATCCTACAGAGTTTATATATCTCAACTTGTACGATTCGCTCGTGTATGTAACCATGTTTTAGATTTTAACGAGAGAAATTTATGTATTACTGAAAAATTATTACACCAGGGTTTTCGATATCACAAATTAGTCAGAACATTTACTAAATTTTATCATCGGTATAAGGACATCATTCGTAAATATAGCTCAACATGCAGACTTCTTATACATTTAGGTATTTCACATCCAATTTTTTATGGAAATATTCTTTATAAAGCACAAAAATGTCAGTATTCACCCCAGAAACTAACAAAACCTTTAAATAGACTTATTAAGAAGGGATATAGTTACGATACTGTTGTCAGGTCATTAAAGGTTGCATAATTTTTAGTTAATATTGATTCACTTACAGGGTCTTTGCATCGGAACTAAACACATTTATTCAAAAACCAGTTGTTGGCATGACACGAGTTATGTTCTTCTCAAATATGTTATGATGGTATGATACTAAACCCCTAACGGGAAGGATTGTGCCTGATATTCATATTTCATCATATTCTTTCAATCAGTTTAATTGAAGTCTGGAGCTGGCATGTCAGTAAACTGCTAGCAGTCTGTTTTTATTTATGTATAATTGTATTTTTGTTTATTTTATTTGGTTACATCTTCTGACATCAGACTCGGACTTCTCTTGAATTGAATTTTAAATGTACGTATAGTTTTGCGTTTACTTTTCTACATTGGCTAGAGGTATATGGGGAGGGTTGAGATCTCATAAACATGTTTAAACCCGCCACATTTCCCAAGTCAGGAGCCTCTGGTCTTTGTTAGTCTTGTATTATTTTTATTTTAGTTTCTCGTTTACAAATTTGGAAATTAGTATGGCGTTCATTGTCACTGAACTAGTATGTATTTGTTTAGGGGCCAGCTGAAGGACACCTCTGTGTGTGGGAATTTCTCATTACATTGAAGACCTGTACGTGACCTACTGCTGTTGTTTTTTCTATGGTCGGGTTGTTGTCTCTTTGATACATTCCCCATTTCCATTCTCAATTTCATGTAATATAATTCACAAATTACAATCTAGACAGCTTATGGATTGATGGACTGTAATATAATTCACAAATTACAATCAAGACAGCTTATGGATTGATGGACTGTAATATAATTCACAAATTACAATCAAGACAGCTTAAGGATCAACCTTCAACCATGTTGATTGATAGACTGTAATATATTTCACAAATTACAATCAAGACAGCTTATGGATTGATGGACTGTAATATATTTCACAAATTACAATCAAGACAGCTTATGGATTGATGGACTGTAATATAATTCACAAATTACAATCAAGACAGCTTATGGATTGATGGACTGTAATATAATTCACAAATTACAATCAAGACAGCTTATGGATTGATGGACTGTAATATAATTCACAAATTACAATCAAGACAGCTTATGGATTGATGGACTGTAATATAATTCACAAATAACAATCAAGACAGCTTATGGATTGATGGACTGTAATATAATTCACAAATTACAATCAAGACAGCTTATGGATTGATGGACTGTAATATAATTCACAAATTACAATCAAGACAGCTTATGGATTGATGGACAGTAATATAATTCACAAATTACAATCTAGACAGCTTATGGATTGATGGACTGTAATATAATTCACAAATTACAATCAAGACAGCTTAAGGATCAACCTTCAACCATGTTGATTGATAGACTGTAATATATTTCACAAATTACAATCTAGACAGCTTATGGATTGATGGACTGTAATATAATTCACAAATTACAATCAAGACAGCTTATGGATTGATAGACTGTAATATAATTCACAAATTACAATCTAGACAGCTCAAGGATTGGTGGACTTTAATATAATTCACAAATAACCATCAACACAACTAAAGAATTGATAGATTGTTATATAATTCACAAATTACAATCTAGACAACTAAAGGATTGATGGACAGTAATATAATTCACAAATTACAATTGGGACAGCTTAAGGGTTGATAGACTGTGGCTTTATTCACAAATTACAATCAAGACAACAAATGGATTGATGGATTGTAATATAATTCACAAATTACAATCAAGACAGCTTGGTTTGTTCAGAGATAAAAATCAGGAAAAATTGCTGTTAAAGGCAAGGAAAGACAATAACTCTTCATGACCAATTGGGGTAAAAATATGGATATGCCCATGTATTAGTCTATCCAGTGGTTAATCTAAAAACACCTTATCGCTATTTAGTCCATTCCTGGAAAAACAGTCATGTATACAACTTCCTGTTTAGATCATGCGGGCCGAAAATGGAGGTCATCAGCAGTGAGCTGAGGGAGGAAAAACTTTAGAAAGTGACCATCAAGAAACTTTGATATAGTATGATCCACTTTTTTTCGAAATTAAAATTGAAGTAAAAAAATATTTTGTTTGAAGTATTTACGGTAGTTTAAACAGGTCTCATTAAAAAGTATCATGCATGGTGAATTGTTTCAACAGGGTCACAGATAGCTTCAACTGGATGAAAAAGTTGTGTAATTTTAGAACTAATCTGGAATGGAATAAATAGCGATTAGGTGTATCCTTTCATCCAGACAATGCCGCAAGTCATCGCCTGGTGCATGTCTATGATGAGTTAAAAATCTCCTAGAGTTGGCCCAACTATGCCACAAGGCATTGTTTTTTCTGTATTTTTGAAATCAGTTTTTAATCAAATTGGCAGAGCGTATGAAGGAAAAAGTTGACAAATCATGGAACATATTATGAAAGGAGTAGGTCCGGTAAGGACTCATTTTGGCCTCAAATTTCAGTTTCATCTAACGAAAGATTTTGACCACTTTTTAAACACTTAAGTGTCTATTTCACTTGATTCAATTAGTTTTTGGGAAAGTTTTTAACTAATTAAGTGATTAAAAAACGATCCGATTCAAGGTCAAATATGAAAAATCTCTCAAATATGCCAAAAAACGTCACTTTTCGGATGGTTTTTGTCAAAAATGAAAGTGGCCGCATCCGTGTTCATCCACAATCTTTATATATGTTATGTATTATCATAAAACACAACTTACATTTCAATATTAAGGATGAACACGAATGCGGCCACTTTCGTTTTACACGGAAACCGTCTAAAATTTAACTAAAATGACAGAATTTTGAAGATTTCAGCAATTTAGCATGACTTAATAGTGGTACAACCCGAAATATGTGCATTGTATTGTCAAAAAACGCCCATATTTATGTAGCAGAAGCATTTAACTGTCCAATAAATAACTAAAAGTTTACATTTTAACAATTTTGTAAAACTGTTATATTTTGGGGCCAAAAAGGGGTCTTACCTGACCTACTCCTTTGTTTCTATGCTTCGTTTTATGTAAATGGTTTGTTGGTTACAAAATGCAATATTCTTAACTTGGTGTTTTATAATGAACACATTCTGTCATTCCCATAAAAGTATTAAAACAAAGAGAAAACAAAGAATGAATCACTAATTCTGATCTTTGTTCATACTCGTGATTTTAACAAAACAAAATTAAATAAAAAATTCTGTTATAAAATACATTTATTACAATAAACAAACATCTTTCAAACGTTTTAATTACTTGGAAACTGTAAGAATTCACTAATGTCCATTTCAATATCAGAGTCATCATCATTTATAGTTGTCAAACCTTCAGGAGCATTTTGCACTTCCTGTCCAACAACTGGTACTTCTCCTACAGTAATAGGCTGATTATATGTGGTACCAGTTGCTTGACTGAAAGGGACTGATGATGAAGCTGTTAAAGTGGCTGTCTGGTAGGATACTGCTGTTGACTGTAATACTTGTGACTGCTGTTGTTGGTGGACAAGTGAAGATGGCTGTTGTTGCAGCATAATTGATGGTTGTTGGATAATTGTAACCGGTGACTGTTGTTGGAGAACAGCCAATGGGTTGGTTTGTTGATAAGTTGGTGTAGTGACATGTTGTGAAATTATGTTTGGTATGTTTGTTGAGTAGTTGCTGGACTGTAGTAACTCTATCGTCTGATTGGTCGAGGCTTGTGATGAAATAGATGGTTGACTGGTCTTTATTTCTGATGATAGTTGGGTTGGTTGAATTATTTGATTTGATGGCTGTGATGAACTAGATGTGAATATTTGTTGTGATTCAGAGGGGTCATAACCTACACCCATTGCAGTACGTAGTCCTTGAACACTAGAAATATTAGCTGGCTGTGCCTGTAAAACAGAATAAATACAACATCTTTATATGTGAGAATGTAAATGGGATTGATTCAATGATTCAAAAGATTGCTAGTGGATTTTATAACAAGAGTGCACACACTGAAATGTCTCGCCTTCTTTACTAATCATAGATATTATGTTGATAGACCAAATATAAAGCTTTATTACAACTGTCACATAAACTCAACATTAACCAAGAAAACAAAACATTGATCAATGAACCATGAAAATGAGGTCAAGGTCAGATGAACCATGCTAGCTTGACATGTACAGCTAACAATTCTTTAATACAACAAATATAGTTGACTTATTTCTTATAAAGTCAGAAAAAACAGACCAAAACACAAAAACTTCACACTGAGCAATAAGCCGTGAAAATGAGGTCAAGGTCAAATAAAATCTGCGTAACAGACATATAGATCATAAAATATTTCCATACACCAAATATATAGTTGACCTAATGCATAAAAGAAGACCTAGAACACCTATTGCATATAGTATAAGAAAAACAAACCAAAACACAAAAACTTAACTAAAACCAATGAACCATGAAAATGAGGTCAAGGTCAGATGACACCTGCCAGTTGGACATGTACACCTTACAGTCCTTCCATACACCGAATATACTAGACCTATTGCTTATAGAATCTGAGATATGCACTTGACCACCAAAACTTAACCTTGTTCACTGATCCATGAATTGAGGTCGAGGTCAAGTGAAAACTGTCTGATGGGCATGAGGACCTTGCAAGGTATTCACATACCAAATATAGTTATTCAATTACTTATTATAAGAGAGAATTTAACATTCCAAAAAATCTGAACTTTTTTTTCAACGAGTCTATGAACCATGAAAATGAGGTCAAGGACATTGGACATGTGACTGACGGAAAGTTCGTAACATGAGACATCTGTATGAAGTACAAAGTATGAAGCATCCATGTCTTCTACCTTCTACAATATAAAGCTGTTAAGAAGTAAGTTAACACTGCCGCCGCCGTAGGCTCTGGATCATTATCCCTATGTCGAGCTTTCTGCAACAAAAGTTGCAGGCTTGACAAAAAATTGTAAACTTGAAAATATTTATTTGACACCATTCCCTCATACAATGTATTATAATGAAGGCACCTGTAAATGCAAAGTAAAATCCCAACATTTAAACATATTGGGTCTTGCAAGTTTGCTTCCAGTTTTACTTTTTTTCTTCTTAAAATACTCAAATCACTAAAACAATAAGGTTCATAGTCTAAAACTAAAGGCATATTTCCAAATGTGAATATGATTGATTGGTGGTTGCGTCACGTGGTCTCTGCACAAAAAGGCTGTATCATGGCAAGACAAATTTGAATAGAGGGATACACTGGATGCAACATTATACACCATATCACATATCTCATAGAAAAAATTCTCTTTAGCTTCAGAAACTGTAAGAGTATTACAAAATCTTTCGCCATATCCCTTGAAGTTTCCATGAAGAAAATACTTATGAAATAAAAGAAGTATATGTCTGATGACTTGAATGCCCCACTCAAGTTTGACAATTTGCCAAGTTAAAAATTAATCTAGAATGGTATTTGACTCACTGCCCAAATTCTAACTTTGCCTGCATGTTTTGTTTCTTAGCATTGTGTATGAGTTTCATAAAATATGGACAAAAAATTAAGTAATAGGACCAAAAAAATGAAGTAAGATGACAAAAAAAAACCAATTTTCTAAGTTATAAAGGGGCATAATCTCTAAAATGGCAAAATAGAATTTGAACTCTGTCTTCAACTATTGGTCCAAGGAAAGACGGATAGTAACACTACATGCCCCTGTTTGCTTACGCTGGGGCATAAAAATTCCCATTTACATGGATGATTGTTTCATTCAAAATGTCCATTCAAAATTTCAATGATGGCCCTTGATCCTTTATATTTTTGAAAAAGAAAGAGATAATCAAATCATACCAAATTGATTTGCTTGAAAAAATTATGATTTACGAGTAACAAAAATTGGTATAAAAACTTTCTAGAACTCTGATATACAAAGAAACCTCTTGAAGTACCCCTAAAAAAAAATGGACAGGAATTCCCTGTATGACCAAATAACTTGTACCTTAATGATCACTTACCTCTCTTGCCAGCTCTTTCAGTTCTTTTGTCACCTTTTGCGCTATAAAAATAAACAAAAATCATATGTTAACTGGTAGGATCTATATCTAGAATAATACGATTCAGTTTCAGCTCTGGCAAAACCAAGAAACCAAGTACAATAGTTGTCAAAGGTACCAGAATTATAATTCAATACAACAGACATGTGTCTTGTCTACAAAAGACTCATCAGTGACTTTCAGATCAAAATAGTTATCAATGACACTATCATTTTTCTATTATTATTATGAAAACAACTCAATCCATAGTAATATTACCCCCAAAAAATGTACTCTACAAATCCATTTATCTTACTTTGACCAAGTGAAATTATAGGTTGTATATTTTATAAAGGACAAGTACTTGATTTATGTATTGTGGTAAACTCTGACTAAATAGACCAATCTAGTCTTTTTTTGAAGGACCATATACTTGAGTGATGAATCCTGGTAATTCCTGACTGAGTCAAGTTAACCAACTTTACTTCTTTTTTTCTGAGGGAGCTGGTACTTGAGTAATGAACACTGGTAACTTCTGACTAAGTCAACTTACCTAACTGTATTTTTTTCTAATGGACCAGAATATGGATGAATGAGTCCTAGCTAGTCCTAACTAAGTCAACTTACCTAACTGTATTTCCTTTTCTGATGGACCAGAATATGGATGAATGAGTCCTAGCTAGTCCTAACTAAGTCAACTTACCTAACTGTATTTCTTTTTCTGATGGACCAGAATATGGATGAATGAGTCAAGGCTAGTCCTAACTAAGTCAACTTACCTAACTGTATTTTTTTCTAATGGACCAGAATACGGATGAATGAGTCCTAGCTAGTCCTATCTAAGTCAACTTACCTAACTGTATTTCTTTTTCTGATGGACCAGAATATGGATGAATGAGTCCTAGCTAGTCCTAACTAAGTCAACTTACCTAACTGTATTTCTTTTTCTGATGGACCAGAATATGGATGAATGAGTCAAGGCTAGTCCTAACTAAGTCAACTTACCTAACTGTATTTTTTTCTAATGGACCAGAATACGGATGAATGAGTCCTAGCTAGTCCTATCTAAGTCAACTTACCTAACTGTATTTCTTTTTCTGATGGACCAGAATATGGATGAATGAGTCCTAGCTAGTCCTAACTAAGTCAACTTACCTAACTGTATTTTTTTCTAATGGACCAGAATATGGATGAATGAGTCCTAGCTAGTCCTAACTAAGTCAACTTATCTAACTGTATTTCTTTTTCTGATGGACCAGAATATGGATGAATGAGTCCTAGCTAGTCCTAACTTAGTCAACTTACCTAACTGTATTTCTTTTTCTGATGGACCAGGTACTTGAGTAATGAGTCCTGGTTAGTTCTGGCTTAGTCAACTTACCTAACTGAATTTCTTTTTCTGACGGACCAGGTACTTGAGTAATGTGTGGTGGTAATTCCAGACTAAGTCGACTTACCTAACTGTATTTCTTTTTCTGACGGACCAGGAACTTGAGTTATGTGTGGTGGTAAGTTCTGACTAAGTCGTTCACTCTGAGTTTGTTGAAGGTCATTTATTAAAGTAGCTGTCTGATCAAGCTTTTCTTGAACTGGATCTTTCTCTTTCTTCATTGATTTTTCTGTTATTTGAAATAAGTACATAAAATTAAACTATAATTCAGTTTCACATCAATTTATTTTTGTTTAATGAGCTGTCATGGTTTAATACAGGGTGTTTCATATTTATTACATTTGTAAAATGGCTGGTCATAGTTTAATATAGGGTAAACCATGTTTATATTTTGTAATATGACCTGTCATGGTTTTTAAGGAATGTACATACCCATATTATCTAGAAATGACATATCTACTCCAAGATCACTAAGGCCTCTAAGAGAATCAAAGTCTATATTTGCTGATTTTTCATCAGTAGTACCTCCTCCATCTTTCATTTTCTGTAAGAAAAAAAACCATTTCATTATACTTCATCAAGATCGAGTCTATATGAACATAGCTCAAATTGCCCTTTAACATTTTAAAGTAATGGCATATTCTGCAGTGTTATGGATACTGTAGGATTTTATATTGTCCGTAAAGTTGTTAACATCCTTATGATTTGGACTGTGGTGGATATTTGTACTGGTAATCATAGTACATCTCCTTTTCTCATCTTGACTTTATACTGTATATATGGTCTCGTATAATTTTACATTCAGCAATCAGTATTCTTTTTTGGTCATGGCAATTTGTACTTCATACAAGCAACAATCAATAAACCAATTGTGGCACTTCTTTTTTAATATTTTCTACTGTTAGGCAAAACATGTCTTAAAATGTGCTCCTATTGAAATACTGCTTTTAAAAAATGTATAACATTTATAATGTCCCAGACCTGTTGCAATATCTTGGTTTTAGCATGTTCTCCTTTGGTCAGGATATCCAATAAATTATCTACCATAGCTATCGCATAGTCACCACCACTCTCAACAAAACTCATTACACTGAAAAACATAGGGTTAATGAAGCATGAAATAATTGTATCAAATGAGACTGAAAGACTCCCAACATCCATATCAGTTGATATTTGGTATTCATCTTAGACAAGTGTACTTAATTAGACCTCATTTTGGTGGGGTTTGTTTTGCTCAGTCTTTAGTTTTGTTGTTAATCTTTCAATCCTTTTCTTTTTTGCTGTACATGTGCTGGTGTCAGTTTATTTTGGACGCATGAGTTTTTATGTCCTTTTAGTATCTATCACTTACACTAATTTCCTGCGTAAAGATGATGTTGTCAGGGTAAAACCTTACTATCAAAGCGAGTAAAGTGAATAGATGTTATTAAGGTAAAAATAACTTTATTCTATATTGCCAAATCTACATGAATTGTTGGATGATTATAGGCTGGTTGAATTCCATTTTTCTATGATTCAAAATGGATTCAATTTTAATTTGTGGTTCTGTATATAGAAACTAAAAATACATTCACAAACCAAAACACAGAATGGAAATTTAAGTCCTTTTCTCAAATAAAAGAAGGCGAAAAAAAACTGTTTAAAAAGGTGTACTTTGGGTATCTTCATGTTACAGCTGATTCGACAGATAGTAGTCAAATCAGGTTTAAGGAAAAGCAAAATAAAGACAAAAACCCAGATATACATTTGACCTATTAGTGGATATTCTTAGTTTTTTTTAATGGTTTTGCAAATGATATTGGACTAACTGTAGGTTAACAATTACATGTTAATTGTCAAATTTTCAATTAAAAGCTTATGCACAATTTACTGTGAATTCATTGTTCTTTGTATGATACCGATTTTATAGATATTATGGGAAAAGGTTACCCACAAATTGAAACAAAGACAAAATTTTATAAAGGCTAGTATGCAATTTTTGCTTAATCAAATATCCATGAATATGCTCATATTTTTCATCAATCCACAAAAATAAATTAAATCCAGAGTATTTTGATCTTTTGTTTAATAAGGAAAAAATTTTCAGGTAAAATATAATCTATTGAATATTACCTCTTGGCATACCCTACTCCTGTCTCGTCTCCATATGTTGATAGTAGTATGTCTGTTTCTTCCTTTGTCATGTTAGCAAATGTTGAGTCATACTGAGGAGCATAGGTACCAAACGGTCCATAATTCAAATATTGTCCTGAAAAAATAGAAACCTTGCAATTGAGTAATATAGGGCTGGAAGTTTTTATATTAGCACATCCAGAAACTCATTTGTAACAACGATGCAGTAATTATTTCTATAAATGTGCATGCCTCAGGTTAAATTTTAAGTAATCAACAATTAGTAGATACACTTGCAAATTAATTCTAGTCTTAAATGATCATTTTGATCTTAATAACTTCTGTAAAGCCTGAACAATAAATTAGTAGTCAGTTTCATTTTTTAGAACATTTTAAGATTAATAGACTGTGCAGCCAATTCAGTATCTCAGTATGTTGTTAATATGTACAGGTTAAAACAACTACTGAACAGACTTAATTGTATGCAAGCTCTTTTTTCTAAACAGTATGATATACTGAATTAAATGCTATGATTAGTCTGAAAGTTGACTGAAAGACTGAAATTGATATAATAATTCATTAGTTAACTTTTTTAAAGAACTATCTAGAACCAAATGACCGTTTTGGAAAATTGGTACTAGTGTGTACAGAGAAAAAGGAACAACATGAATCTATGTTTCTAAGCATAATGAAGTACATAAAATTGAGAATGGAAATGGGGAATGTGTTAAAGAGACAACAACTCAAACAAAGAGCAGAAAATAGACTAAGGCCACAAATGGGTCTTCAATTCAGCGAAAAAATCCCACACCTGGAGGCATGCTTCAGCTGGTCTATAAACAAAAATATGTATTAGTTTCAGTGATAATGAACGTCATACTTAACTCTGAAATATAAAAGAAACTACAATTAAATATCATACCTGTAGTGACTCTGTTTCTTTTGTCTTCTTTGTATCCTGCCAAGGATCCTCCACCTTGTCCTAACTTCCCAATCAATGAACCAATACTAATCACACGTTCATTCTTACTCACTACAAAATAGGTCACAAATCAAAAATCACTCAACTAAACCAATGCTAATCACATTCATTCTTACTCACTAGGAAATAGATCACAATTAAACCTTTCAGGATCCAGACATTCTTTTTTGTAAATTTCTAGATGTCCAGTTTTAATTTTCTTTGAATTTGGGACCTTATTTTTTCAAGCCCAGGATTTCAGGATCAGGACCCCCAACCCCTGTCCCAATATCTATTCTGTAAAAAAAAAAAAATCTTAGTTTAAAAGAATTATTTTTGCACCTTAATGAATATCAACTATCAAGAATAGAGCAAATTAAACAATTGATGGAAAAATCTTTCTTTTTTTTTTATTTCAATACATACTGGTTTTTTTTGTAAGTCCTATAAATTATAATCAAACCTACCAATTCCATCATTATCAGGGTTCAGCAATACCATAGATGTAGTGCCATCATCTTTCTTACGAAGAAATCCAAACTGAAATGGTAGAATTTGTAAAAACAATTATAACAAGATTGCATGTTTAAAGGAATGAGTTAAGAAAGATCAAGATCCCTAACATATTCTTTGACTATTAGACCAATACTGGCCTTCCATTAATCTACTTCTTTGTTGTTGTTTTTTATTATAGACATTTTCATACAAACTAACGGTACTTTCACTTGTTTTTCACCAATCTCCATTACTGAAATTTGATGAACTTTGTTCTTTTAAAAAAATGTGCTTCTAAGAAAAAAACGTTTGATCAGTCTAGATCTTCCTTACATTACAACCTATTCTATTGATTTTATCTATTTACTGACCCTTGATTTAGATTCTCTGTATTTTAACAGATCAGCAGCATCTTTGGCAGCGTTCTGAGCCTGAGCCAATATTTCTGAGGCACTCATTATATCTGGTACAGCTTCAAATCTACCAATTCTACAAAAGATATGTATACTTTAGTCGCCGTCACGTAAAATTGGCACCATGATATTTGTCAAAATTTTCTAAAATATCGACCGCGTTTACTCGAGATCATGTTTTTCAATTAGCGGGATAAAAATCCAATCCAAATATATACTACTGTCCTACCTTTTATTGTGTTTGCACTGTATAATCCTGACCTTCACATTTTTCAAGATTGTTTTCATTGTAAAACCGCCATCTTGGTTTCTATGAGGATCCCTTACTACATAACATTCGTTACTCTCCAGGTAATATCATTGTCATTGATGATACGATTTCCCGCGCTTTTTACATAGAGATGACGCACAGCTCCGAGAGACACAAGAAAATTGAGAGCACGTGGACTCCACGGCAACACTTCCGGTAATAACAATGTCGGATTCCACCATACAAAATAATCCTGGATTTAGTGAAGGTCAGGATTATACAGTGCAAAAACAATAAAAGGTAGGACAGTAGTATATCTTTGGATTGGATTTTTATCCCGCTTATTGAAAAACATAATCTGGAGTAAACGCGGTCGATATTTTAGAAAATTTTGACAAATATCATGGTGCCAATTTTACGTGACGGCGACTATATATATGAAAGGTTATTAATTTCAAATTATTATCCACGGAATAATAGCTTCTTTGAAAGCAGAAACCTTATATTAAGGATATAGTAAATGCAAGGAATATTCTATTAACTGACTTTCATCGATCACAAATATTTTTTATGAAAATAAAAAGATCAAAAGTTGTACAGTTTAGGTTTCTAAAGATTAGATATATATTCTCCTGTCTGCAGTTGTAGTTCATAGTGCATTTGCCCTGTGACTACTAGTATAGTTTTCTCAGATTTGGCGATATTCAATACATTCTCTTGATCATATCAGAAGTCCATGTGTTGATTTGGACATCGGTTAATTTATTTCATTGGACATTTAAATTCGTGGATAAAGTCATCAACGAAAACCACGAAAAATGGGTTTCCCACAAATAAAAGTGCTTTTTACAGTATAAAGTTTAAGGATAATGCTAGCTTCTTTTCATTCATCCAGAGAAGTTTTTTATGAAGTCTGTCTTAAATGAGTTAAAGAGCAAATTGACACAAAGAGGAACACAGTTAGTTCTAAAAGAAATGTTGTTGATTGAGAAAAAAAAATCCTCTAAATTTAAATGTACCAAATATGTTATCAATCACAAAATCCATCACAAAGTCAAATTCTGAGAATTGTTTAATCAAAGCAGGACTTTTCTCAGTATCACGCAAAAATAATAATCATATTTTTGTCTAATTGGAAAAAATCACAATATGAAATGCATGCAATAATTTCTGTATTCTATTATATGAAACAAAAAAGGACCTATTGTTTGTATATGTCTTAAAGTTTTGCAAGGGGAATACTTGTATAAGATGTAGAAAGTCAAATGTTTACTCTTCTCTATCTTTAGCTCTTTGTTTGTGTTCCTTTTCTTCCTCTACAATGGCTTCCATCACAGCTTTAGTCTCATCATCTGGCTCATCTATACCTAACTCTTCGTAACGCAAACTGGCCATGAATGGAAGGGTTCTCTTCATAACAAGAAGTTTCTCCTATTGAAATACACATGTATGTTATAAAGTTTATGTATCAATAATTTGTACATTGTATAAGCTCATGGACACTTTCAATTAATCAAACTTATTTGAATTTTACATATGAGTAAGATAAATACCATAAATATTGAGCTTACATGTAAGTATCAAAGTTTCAAGTTATAGTTTTACTGTTTTGCATGTAAATACAAATGAATTATCTCCCTTGAAAACAACTTCAAAAAGTTAACATTTACTTTAATAAATGCCAGAACATATAGTTTTATAATTGAAATCTAATGTCAAATCTATTTCTAATATCAGATTACTTTTTAAACCCAGAATAGGGATAAAATTGTGTATACAATTAATATTTCCTAAGTGTACTTTAACAGAAGAATTATATCTTTTAAACATTTTAAAAGAATAAAAGAATAAAAGTGTTGCACATACTTTCCTCTCATTCTCTCATTTGGATTTTATTTGTGTAGGACTTTTTTTAACTGCAAAAAAGACATTGAAATGAGCTTAATTATTACAATGTTTAGTATCACCTACTATCATGACTATGGTAAAGGGATTTTCAAGTACACTGTACCTAACTGTGAGCTCTTGTAAATATCTGTGTACAGTTTTATTCAGTCCATTTTGTTATGGTGTATACTTACCTTACTCAGTGTTTTCATACCAATTTGGAACAAACGTTTGGCCTCCTTGTTATAAATAGTCTCTGGTCTGTTGTATGTCATAGCATTATTGCACATCAATAAATAGTCTTTCTGTAAAAAATTGATAAATCAATTAACTATTCCTGTAATTCAACAATACATAATTACATTGATTGTGGTGAATTTCTTAATGTCTCTGTAAAATAAAATGTATTCACAAAATAAATAGCTATTTTTTATTTCAACAAATTTTGGCTTAAGAACTATATCTATAATATATATGTTCCAGACCGTATGAGGATTTGGACAGTACGCATACTTTTTCAAAATACGCGTACGGTCTGACTTATATTTAGAAGTTGGTCAAGTTAAATAGATACAAATGTATATAACAAATCAACATAACTAATATAAAAAGTTCAATAGTAATTGAAATAAAAACTTAATATTTTAACTATTAAAAAAATCACGCTTATTTAATCTGTTAATCTTCTGTATTTAACATGTCAGTAATTCATTAATTGCAGCCGTGTATGCTCATTGAAATTGAAGTTATCGGAAGTAAACAATATTTTCGGGACAATTGTTATAGAATATTTAGGACTTTAAAAAAATATTCATATGCAATTGCCATATAAAAATGCATTAACAAAATATGTCAATGTAAAAAAAAATATGATGTTCCTTTGTTCCTTGTCGTAGCAAGTGTCACCTTTGGCCAGACCAGTAATAAAATAGACTTCAGATATATACAATTACAAATATTTAATGTTCACTAATTCACTTCATCCATCTAATTGTAATAATAACAATTTGTATAACTAAAAATAAAGATTTTGATAAATGTTTGTCAAAAATTGAACCCATATAACCCCAAAACATGTCTGGTCAGCTGGGCTGTACGTGTATACTCATACGGTCCGACCGTTCGCGTACGGTAGGACCGTATGAGTATACGTATACGGTCCAGACCGTACGTGTACGGTCCAAATATTCATATGGTCTGGAAAATATACAAGAATAAGGGGATGTGGTATGATTTCCAATGATATAACTTAAACTATCCAACAGAGTTCAAATGAAGTGGATGTAAACCATTATAATCCCTCATACTGCCTTTAACAATGAAAAGAACCCAAACTGTATAAGATAATTGACTAATTAATACTTTGAATGCCTACCCTATACTCCAGCACACTTTCATATTCATTGTTGTCTATTTTGACCATCATGGTACTAAAGTCCATTGGATTGGCTATGATCATGGAATATCCAGGTGCAATCATATCATTTACAGGGTAGGCAAAAAATCCATTCACATCCTTCCTGAAAATAAATTATCCCATAAATATTATAAATTTGTATTAGTAGAAGGCAATGGAACTAACTAGAAAAATTACAAATGTGTTGATATGGGCCTTTAAATTGGAAAAAAATCCAGTTATCTTTTATCTCTTCAAAGTATTTTAATATAATTTCAGAATTTAGTAGGACAAATATTATTCTTAAGAGATAAAAACAAAGGAAAATAATGATATCGTTGAAATACTTACGCTTGCATTTTATTCTGTATATATTTCAAACAGATTTTTAACACTCCCCGTTCAGCGTCCCCTCTAGGTCTTGTTGGAGTGATGGTTTCCTGTGGTCTTTGTGGTCTCTGTGGTGTCTGGACATTAACAACATCTGTATCATCATGTTCAGTATCTTCTGATTCTACATCTTCTGATGGCTTCTGTGATAATGGTGGCTGCTCCTCCTCCTCTTGGGACACCTCCATCTCCTCCTCTGTCTCAACAGGAGGTGGATGGTAATGATGCTTGGGTGGTCTCTCCTAAATAAGAAAAGTTTATCATTATAACATCAGCATGACTTCAGTTTTATTAGGTTACAATGGAGAATTAAACAAGCCTCTTGTTTATAGAATAAATGAAGAATGTGTCCATGGATTATAGTTAATGCCCATATAACGTTAAAAAGGGATATAACTCAAGAACCTTAGAAGTTACACTATCCAAATTTGTACTTGATCTGTGCTATGAGGTAATGAGAACTGTATAAAAGTTTCATAACATTTGGTAAAGGCAAACTAAAGTTAGAGAACAGGAATGAAAATGCAGCTTTTTTCCATTTGAAAAGGGGGATTAACTGTAAAATGATAGAAGAGATGCTACCCAAATTCATACTTGATCTGTGTTTTGTGGTGAAAAGCATTGTGCGTAAGTTTCATAACAATTGGTTGAGGCAAACTAAACAGATGTATTGCCCCATTTATAATATTGTAGGCAAAACATAAAAAAAAATGAAACAAAGCGATAGAAACATTGTCCAACATCCTTCACTTGATTATAGTTTTAGTCTGTGACTGAAATTGATAAACCAGTTTAGATTTTCTAGTCTTTTGTCATGTTTTTTTTTTTAATTATCATTTACGATCTTTTGATTGTCACAGTTGAGACAAAAATAAATTTACCTTTATGACTTATCTATATCATGTCAGTACTAACCCAGTAAATAATAACAAACAGTACTAATAATGATGTTACCTCGTCATGTCTGTGGTGATCTTTAGATTTCTTCTTCTTTTTCTTTTTGTGTTTATGTTTCTTACTCTCATGATGAGGACTGTGTGCACTAAGAGATTCCCCAACCTTCAGTACCAGTCTTAAGGGTTCTTTTTCAGATCTCTCTTCTGAAAAAAAATTAAAGTAATGCAAGTCTCAAATATGTTATAAATACCATATCTATAAACATAGATAACTAATAATTTAGGACGACATCAAAAGTTCAATGTAGGATAAAAAACTTAATTCACATAGTTTTTTCACTGACCCCCACACCCCCCTTCTTAACTTAATTTGGGGAAAATTGATTGACCAATAGTAATATTAATATATGTAAAATCGATTTTGGATTAACAAAACTTGCAGCAATGTTGGCCCCCCCCCCCCCCCCCAAACTATTTGATTTAAGTTTTTTTTTATCCTACATAGATCTTTTGATGTCGTCCCTTACTAATGTAATGTGTATATATACATTTCAGGTATCAGCTGTCATCCTTATCATTAAAGATATAAACCTAGGAAGATGTTGACTCTCATTTAATAGATCTTATACATGTACATGTTATACATGTTATAAGGGGGATTCTAGGTTGGTTTTTTGCTATCACTCTAATCAAAACATACAACTTAGACAAACACAGTCTTCATTTAACTTTTATATATCTGGTGTACATGTATGTCAGGCATTAAAACTTTTCCAACTGGAAAGGTCAGTTTGTACACAGAGTAATTTTTTAGATGTAAATATGGCCATATTTGTCATTCATTATGATGAACCTTCAATGATTCAAACATTAAAAAATAATACACACTTCTTCCCCATTCACAGGTATTCATATTATATTTTTGAATTAAACGACTCATTTTACCACTATACCTGTATAGAGGGAGGGTCGGAGGAGTCCTGATCCCGATATCCGGGGCTTAAAAATATGAAATCCTGAGCTTAAAAACACCCAATCCCGGAGTCCTGATAAAGGTCCTATCCCATCCTCTGTACAAAATGTATATGATGAACCATAAAGCTACTTTTTACTTTTTTTTCACAAATTATGATTATTTTGCATGTTTGTTTACTTTTTAAATACCTATCATCAATTATAATTGCAAAAGAGGCAATAGTGACCATGAAATACTACAGTGACCAATGGCCTATACCAGCCGTTTAATTAAATTAAAAGCTTATTTCAAAATTATATAATTTTATTTGGCATCAGTATCCGACGCCGAGTACCTGAGTAGAGCCAGCTAATTATGCTTGCCTGCTTGTATAAATAAATTCCATCTGTGAACAGTATATCTGAATCAATGGAACAAAAAATATGAAAATGTGTTTTTGTCACGGTAAATGCCTGTCACATACCTTCATGTCGCTCAGATTTGTGCTTTTTATGCTTCTTTGTTTTCATTTTGTCGGCGTCAAACGCCTCGGGATACAGAATATTCGGTGTCGGTGTAACGTTTATTTCTAATTTATTTCTAATGTCGGAAAAAGAAATTCCGGAATTTTATCCATTGGATTAAAGTTTTGTCCAGATTGTGCCTTTCTAACTTGATATTTAAAGTTC
This sequence comes from Mytilus trossulus, assembly GCF_036588685.1. Lineage (NCBI taxonomy): Eukaryota > Metazoa > Mollusca > Bivalvia > Mytilida > Mytilidae > Mytilus > Mytilus trossulus. The sequence goes on from NC_086378.1 coordinate 4,961,206, forward strand.
CTAATTCTGATTAGGTAATAAGGGATTTGATTTAATTTGATTTAAACTGGATTCCACTTGTATGTATGCTAGAGAAGCAGCTTTGATATGCATTTTCAAAACTTTTAGTTTAAATGACACATAATAAAAAAAATATAAGCTAGAAACTCAAGAAAAATCACGACTTCAGTTTATTAAATTTTTTTTTCATAGTTTCATGATCGTGATCGTGGCTAAATGTCATCACTGTAGAAAACCAAATAAAACTCTAAGTCTATACTTTTTAATCAACGGAGTTCCACCAACTTGTCTCATGAAGTTTGAGTTTGCTTTAAAACCTTTTCATAATGTGGTTTACATCATGCTATATACGTAAGAAGGTCATCTGTCATCCGCTATGTGAAACTAACGGAAGATGTGGTATATACATGATTGACAATGAGATCAGCTTGACTATTTTGACACAATGTGTACCAGGTCGTAAATTTAAAATAATCATATTACTTTAAACCTATTTTATTTTAAAAATCGACCAACGCTTTTTTCAAGTGAGTTTGTTGATTTTGCTTGGTTCCAATCTTAAGATTCAAACCTATTTTATTTTAAAAATCGGCCAACGCTTTTTTTGAAGTGAGTTTGTTTATTTTGCTTGGTTCCAATCTTAAGATTTAAACCTGTATAAACTGATCATGTTAGTGTTCTGTATGTTAATAGTTTGTTCTAATGTCGCACTTCTACACGACTGTTCCATCAAGTTAAATTAGATCCAGAGCGCTCACAAACATATTAAACCACTACATTATGCATATGTTTGTCTCGAGACTGTAGTCAGTGGTTGCCGTTTTTTGTAATGTGCCTTTTAAATTTGTTTTCTTTTTTTATATAATTGTTTCACATTTTGTCGTACTGTTTTTTTATTGCTTTAATACTATTTTTTTCTTTCTTTCTGTTGAGGCAATACAGCTTCCTATATTGGTTAACATCCTCTTCCTACTTTTGAATACAAATAAAAAAAAAGTTTGCTAATGATTTAAACGGCAACCACCGCAATTTAATTAAAATATTGATTACTGATTACGTTATACTACATGTAACGGTACTATCAGGCAAACCTGGTATGGTTTTGTCGAGTTTATTGTACATCAGTGATTCACCAATTACATTTGTTATAATATTCCTGGTTGTTTATAATAATGTTTACGAAAATAGTATATTAAACTGTATTTGTAAAATGAAATGTATATAATGTATATATAGAAATTTGCCTATTGTAGGTCTTTGGAGTATTTGGGGTATTTTTGTTGTTGAGTTGCTGCCTCACTGACGAATACCCTTCATCTTTTTCTTTTATTAATATTACAATTTGAACTACATCAAGGTATTACACAGTTTTAATCACTAACTTTCCAGCTGTTTATTATTTGAAATATTGTGATTTTGGTATACATAGGGATAAAAAAAAAACGGAAGTCACGGTATCGCTGTATCAATGAGGACGACGTCACAGTTCGGATCGCTAACTACAGATCGTCGTTGAGGAAAGAATCTCATCGATATACAGCGAATTTTTAGACAATCGAAAAAGCGTTCATTCTTGTTTATAAAACAGAATTGGAGACAGAATTTAACCGAGTAAGGTAAGAAAACAAATGTTAACTATTTTCTCTCTCGATTTTTCTGTATGAAATATGTGTATAAGTTAATGATAAGATATCATTCTCATGGTTTTGTATAAATGCGACGGAAAGGAGAATTTCCGAAACACTATTTTAATTGTTCTATGATTTAACCTTGAAAACGAATTGTGTGCTTAAAGTGAACTGCACAAAAGGATTGAGCATATAGGTTGTTTTTTTGTTCTATCAAAATTTTAGTGTTGTCCGTACATGATTAATACATTTTTTAACGCAAAATCAGTCAATATCTAATTGCATTACATCAGAAGACAATAAGAAAGTAAAGCTATGATAGCAATATTTGTTAAACAGCCAGGGAAACCATGTACGAATTGATTTCAGCGTTGTGCATTGCGTTATATATAATACGTTACCCAGCATGAGCATTCGTTGTATAAAGCCTTTACACGTTTCGCAACAATAACCGAAACGGAAGTTAAAACAATAGTGTAGAGGGGAGGAATCTTGTTCCCTTTGTCTATATATTTTCCATACCCTCTTTTAAACTTATTCACACATGTTAAACTTTTATTGTAGCTATGGATGTCGTGCATAATCCGTTCCAGCAGTTAGAGGCTGCGAAAAGGCAGCTTATTATGGAGTTCAAAGAAAATGCAAAGTCCGCTCAAGAATTTGAATTTTGGAAAAGAATGGAAACTGTAAGAGATAATTATCAACATTCACAAGAGGATAGTTCATCAGGAGATACGACAGGTGAGTAAATACACAATAGTACATGGAGGAGAGGTCTTTAATTTTGTTAATAAGCTGATTTGAGCATACGTTTTTTAAAAGTCTTTGGTGGATAAGGGTAATTATACCACTTTTTAATTTTTCATATTATTTTCATGAATGAAATACAAAACGGGCAATTTACAACCGTTAATTACAAAATTATATAATGCCGTACTCGTCTGTTCAGTCATACTTGTACCAGAACTATTTGTATTTCCTGCTATTGTTTTATTATAATATACGATTTTTTTTTAAATGAAACTAATATCAATCTAGACGCACAGATAAGTAGGTGTAACCTTATTAATAACATTTTTAATGTCAAAAATTTTAACAGACGAAGAGCAAGACGAAGAAGAGAATATATATGGAGCAGGGGATGATACACATTTGCCTCAAAAGGATTTTATATTCCAGAGTGATGGCATGGAGCATGACTTCAATCATAACGCCACCAGTAAGTTATAAAAAAACAATAACAATTTATGAAATACTGAAAAGTATGAATATCAGGTATTACAAACAATATTAAAACATTCAAGTCTATCTCAATGTAGAATGGTATGTCATAATTACAAATGATAATTTTAATTTTACCATGCATTCAATTTCTAATCTTGAATTTTTTATCCGTCTGCCATATTTGTTTTTCGTTATCCCTTTTTAACATATTGTTTGTTTACTCTTCTGAAATTAATTACACATTTGTCATGGATTTGACTTTTATATCTTACAATACAGTATGGGATTGTAAGTTGTTTTAAATGTCTTACTACTGGGAGCCTCTAGATGCTTACATCACCGTCATTTTTTTGCTGGTGGAAACTAGTGATTGTCTGCTTGCCAATCTTACCGCTTCACATTTTAACAATATGATATCTCAATTGATACTCAAATATCTATATAACAGATCGAACCAAAATAGAAAAAAATCATTTTTCTTATTTTTTTTAAGGATGTGAAAACGATGACAGCAATGGACAGGGCGCATTACAGGTACGTAATGTGTTGATAAAAGATGGGTGCAAAAGGTTAATGAGACATCAACCCCACAACAGTATTAAACAAACTAATAGGTTTTTCATTACTGAAGTCAGTGCAGTGCCTTTGTTTGCATCTGGTGGATAGTTATCTCATATTCAATTATGCTGCATCTCCTTGTTTATAAGAAGCAACGAGTGATAAAACAAATGTGAAAAAATTGTGTAAATTGACCACCAAAGATTTGTCTAAAACACACAAAAAAAAACTGTAGAAGTGTTTAGTATACGCTCAAGCTGAAGAAAATGATGCTAATTACTGGAACATTTTTAAAAATTATATATTTCAGCCTCACACATATTTTGGTGCTTGAATGCAAAATTTTTTATGCATGTATGTCATTCCTCGTCAATTAATTGAATAAAGTCAAGTATAAAACAACTGTTTTGGATTTGTATTTACATTGAAGTTTATTATAAAAACGTATTATGTAAGTTGCATTATACTTGTTATTGAAGTGTGCTTTATGCTTGATACTGAATTCATTAAGTTAGCAACAAATTAGTTATGGAAGCCTTATACTTTTATTGATTTCAGTTGACAGAAGACAAACTTGCAATAAATGATAACAAAAAAGTATCTGCTGAAAAGGTCAATGATTACAAGGTTGGAATCAAAGAACTCTTTAAAGCAGCAAAGAAAACAGCAAAAATGGAAGCAAAGGAATCAGAGAAGAAAAGAAAAATGAAAGAAATAGAAGAAAAGAAGAAAAGAAAAATGAAGGCACGCGAGACTCAAAGGAAAGGCAAACTACAAGAAAATGAAATAAAAAAAATGAAAATGGAGGCTGAAGAATCTAAGGAGAAAAAACTTGCACGAGAAGAAAAAAAAATTAAGAAGAAAAGAAAGATTGATAAAAAGAAAGCTAAGAACCAGAAGAAATATGAAAAATGTGTCGCCAAGGGAGACGAACAAAAAAGAAAACAAGAAATAAAATCGTTACATGGAAAATATATATCGCAGGGTAAGCAATCTAAGCAGGTTATAGGTAATATATACAAAACTGTGCAATATTTTAAGTTATATTTTAATGGTTATGACTTTGAACAACATGTATTGACACCATTGATGCCAGTTATCGCTATTTTAAAATCGACTTATAACGAAAGATAGTAACATGAATAGCTCGTTTCAAAAATAAAAAAAAATGTCATTATTAAGAAAATGGATGACTACGTTGCTTTTGATACTTATTTTCTTTATTTATATTATAGGAGAGGCAAAACCAGTGAAAACACCAAAGTTGATGAATTTTGTCAGAAGCCTTGTTGGATGTTTTCGGAACAGACATTAACACCTTCATGCAAACCCTGCTCCAATGGAAAAAACCCAGTTTGTTCAACAGTTGAATTCGTAGTGTCTCTACATGTGTTTGTTTGTTTAGTTATGAAAATTTATTTTCTGCCTTTGTTTATTTATGAATTTGTATTTTCTATGAGATTTTTGTTTAATAAAAAAAAACATATAAATCTTTTGCGTTTATAACCGGCGAATCTGTGAAAAACAAAGAATGCTTTACATGATATGCTTTAATCTGTCCAACTGAGTTTTGATTTTAGGCTATCCATATAGTCATCATCTCATGTTAACCTGATTTTATATATACCAAGACTAGAAATCTATAATACTAAAAAGATCTATAATACTAAAAAGACGAGGTCCAATTTGTCAGCCGTCATCACGTAAAATCGACGAATCAAAGAATTCAACTTTATATACAACTAATATAGTACAAAGGTGTAGATTAAAATTTACACACCTCCAGGTCCTTTTGCTTTCCACGTAATTAATATTGCCAACAAGTTGCTTTCTTTAAAAAAATAATGCAATCGTAAACCCAAATGCTTTTTTGGCATTATATATATATTAGATAATTGTTTAATAAAGATGTATTCTTATATTACTTTTGTTGTGCATAAGAATTAGAAACTGACATTGCCTGTTTACTTAATGTAATACCGGCTTCACACATCAACGTATAGATCCGACGTACGTCGGCCGTGGTAAAAAGAATCATGCACGCTACCAATACGCTAGTAATTTTGATGCATTCAACCTGTCAATCATATCTACAACTACAGGTATCGTGTACACAACGAGCTTAAAGCGTGTATTGGGTGTGCATAACGCGTACCTAAGCGTTTCTCCTAGTCTTTCTACATTCCCAACTGCAGGTCTGTCAATATGTGAATGTCTATCAATAAGTCTGTCACATTTGCCCGTCTGTTTACCAGTCCGTCTATGTCCACTGGTTCGTCTTCATATTCAATAGCTTTGCAAAAGCATTCGGTAAGTGCGATTATTTCAGTGATTTGTGTCTTGTTTTTATGTAAGTGATCATTGTGCACCGTACTCATACTTTTAGGGACGCGAATTGCAACTGATATTTTACAGTTTTTTCTTTCGATGTGTTGTCCTTAAGGTTTGGTTCATTTGGGAGGGTTGGGTTTATGGCCACCACATTGTTTATGTGACAATGTCCATTCTAAAGCCAGGAACATGTAGTACAGTAGTTGTTGTTCATAATTCATGTCGGTCAAGTTTTTTTCGTAAATTATTTTGTTATCAATAAGGCTGTTTAGTTTTGTTTGATTTTTGTTTTTAAATCTTAATGGTCGGGGCATTTAATAGCCGACTAAATAGTTTTTTTTTCATTTTAGTAGGCCGCTCGGTGGCTTTTAAAGTAAATAATGTTGCAATATTTAAACAAAGAAAATAACTTTAAATTTACAATATTAATGAAAATAAATACGGACACAACTTTCATAATTAATTTTAACGTTATTTTCAATAAACGATTTTTATTTTGAAAAATCCTCGTTTTTACATGCACCTATTTGAGGCACGAATTTATGATTATATTTCCATGTCCTTGGTCTATCCTAGACGTAAAATTTCAAAAAGTGCTAATACTTTTTTTAAAGATTTTATTTTTAATTGTTCTTTTTCAAAATATTTTATTTTTTCATATTCAATATCTATTTTATTTTATTTTTAACAACCATTTTTTTTTTTATTAACGTTGCAATATTTAACCATAAAAATAACTGTATTTAATCATATGCAAGAAAGGTATCCCTTTAATTTCAGTATATTGCTTTTTACAACATGTACATCTTCACTAAACTTAAAATCTAAAATAAAATGCTACTAAAACTCTTTCTAAAGATTTTATTTTTAATTATTCTCGTTCAGAATATAAAGCGCATTGTTTACATGAAATACTATCTCATATCTAAACACAGCTGGTTACATCGTTTGACTAATTAAAATACTACGCATGTAGGTTAATATTAGCAGCTTGTAATCGTGTGCAAGAAAATAGTATATCATAATTAATTTCAGATCATACGTAAAATATCTCTATAGCAACTTAAGATGCTAATGCATATTCAACAGATTAGTACGCTAATGCGCATGCATTTGAAAGGTGGTCATAGCTATTGCGCATGTATTTGAAAGGTGGTTATAGAAAGAACAGAAGTATTCCGAATAACTTCCGGTGTTCCGAAAGACTACATCACTCGTCCAATATATACTGCGTAAACCCTCAGGGGTTTACGCAATAATGAAGAAGTTCCGGGTCGAGTCCGATACCGATACCAATAGTATAGTCACCTGTTACCTATTACCTTATCTGTACGTTCCGCATCTGACAGGCGCACCACCAAACGGTGTATTCAGGATTAATATGCTATATACACGGATCATAATCACAGGCTTGACACTACTAAATTGTCAAATTGTTACCTATTGTAGTATTTTAATCAGCAAGACTTTCTAAGAGGTTAACAATACGAATACTAAAAATCTGGACTAAAAATAAGGCGTATAGGTACAGTTTTCAATTTGTCAGCGGGTATGACGTTAAACAGCGAATCAAAGAATTCAACTTTATTTATAACTAATATAGGACAAATCTGTTGATTAAAAAATACCCCATTCCAGGACCTTTTGTCACTTTTCCAAATAATTAATATTACCAATAATTGATAAGTTCCAGTTCGACGGGTTCAAACAGAAAGATTTGAAAGCAGAGGAAACTGTGTATCTTAAAATCGGCATGACTTTATCAGATGACAATACTAATACTAAAATAAGGATTGCGCATAGTTATATACTTTAATTCAGTCACGGACCCGCGATATCACGGGTGTGCTCTAGTATTGTATATGAATCGACCATTCTTACGGTGATTGTATAATGAAATTTTTAAATCCCGACCATCATTGTTTGATTGTTTTGTTTAAATACTTGCTCTTTCATTTTTATTTCATTTTACATGAAGTGCGTTTATAATGTATGGAAAGTTGTTCTGAAAACTTCTGATTTAAATATTTGGTTCAGTTTAGACGAAATGATCTGGAACCTATAAACAACCATTCAAAAAAATCCAATTAAAAAAAAGCTCACGCGCATCAAACGAACGGATTTTAACAACTGGCATATTCCTGACTAGGTACAAACATTTGTTCATGAAGAAACCCTGGTGTTAATGTCCTTGTAAATGGCACATTTGGATCAATAATCACAAAGGCAAATATACATTTGAACACTCTAAAAACTGAAAGTAATGGACATGCAAAAGAAAGAAAAAGTAATGGGTAGATAAAAGTGAATTGAGAAAGAAGTGGAAGATTTGAATAGCGGAAGGGACTGTTATGTATAGCAATGCAATACTCACAGAATGCTTGTTAATTTGCATTGCAGAAGAAAATGTTTTATCTCAGACCTTGTATGACATCTTAAAGCATTATCTGTGGGATTTTCATTGATCGAAAATTTAACCTCAGAAAACATATTTTTAAAAGTAAGTATGTGCTTGAAACTAACTTTCAGTAAGGGGACAACCATTTGATTTTCTGGGGGTTTTCGATTATTTATTTTTATAAACTAAGAGGACAGATTATTCATTTTCACAACTATATTTATGATATCCGAAAACATACAAATTTTGTTTGTTATAAATAATGCATGTATAGTCAAGTCATTATGTATACCATTTAATCAGAATTAAATCATCAAGCTCTGATGAAATGAATCTTTTATATTCCAAACTGCATATACATGTATTGCATTCATACATAGTATTCAAGCTTGGTTGTAACTAGCCTCTAATAAAAGAAGTGTCAAACATATTTCGCCGAGCGGATCGAGGCATTTTTTTTAAGGGTTTTGGAGCCACTGAAGGCCAAGAAGCTATAGAACAAATCATGCTTTCTGAGTGTTCCGAAGACCCTTTCTTAATCTAAAATGCTTGTTTTGTTTAAATATTTTTTTGACAATATTTTGGTCTCAAAGCAAAATGTATAAATTCAGTGTAAGACTTAAGTTTCTAGGGACAACATAAAAAGAGCAATGTGCATGATAAAGAAAAAATGGAATTCACACAGTTTTAAAGTCTGTGGCTGCTTTTTTTTTTAACTCTTGATCAAGTTCATAACACAATTACTAGATTACAAAAGAAATGCAACACTAACAAAATACAAAAGGGCAATCAATGAACAAAACACAAATAAATAAGAACCATTGATCCCGAAAAATCAGGGCTACATCTGAAGGAAAACAGAACTTGCTTCTTGCAAGTCACTGACCGTGAACACAATTTGATGGAGACAAGTGTTTGGTTTTGATATTTCCTAAATGAGGCGTTTGCCTCAATGTAGTTACGGCCCTCTTAAAAAAAAATGAGGTAAGGTTTACTGAGACAATATACCTCAAGTTAAATGAAACCAATTTTCAGACATATCAAGTATATTTAAATAATATTTATACGTTTATTATTAAAAACAATGGGAAGTGTTTCTCGATTTTTTTTTAGGAAAAAGATAAATTTATGAAGAATCTGGTGCCATCTCATACTTTCGGTTAGACCTGCTGAGTTATTTATTTTCAACACATTGCAAGTCAGGTAATTTATTTTGAAAACCGCAGAACAATTTATTTGTTTTTGAGATTATCAAGGCTGAGTTATTTTTTTTGAAAATCCGTCCTCCCACCACCCAAAGTGCGAGTGCACTTGGTACTATAGTGACTTTTAGTTAAAAAAATGTTTTATTTTCAAAAATTGCACAAATTACATTATAATACGACTGAAAGAAATATATGAATTCCGTCTCGTAAACAAGGAGATCTTGTATATACTATCTGTCTCCCTTAACAACATGACAACATTGGGAACATGATGTAAGGAACCCCAATAGAAAATGATAATCAAGTTTGTGTCTTTTTCTTTGTTAGTTGTGAGGGTTGTTTTTTTGATTTGTGCCAATCTAATAAATAAAACCATGTCCAAATATTGTTTTTTTTCCGTTTCAATGATTGTTTCGTCATATGTCAGGTCTTTCTTTTTTTTTTGTTGGAAGTTCACATTTTGGATCATTTTGTCATGTAGGAACCTTTTACAGTATAACTATACGGTCATATTTTGCGCCTGTCCCAATTCTTATCGGGGTCTTTTATAGCTGACTATGTGGTATGGGCTTTGCACATTGTTGAAGGCCGTACGGTTACCTATAGTTGTTAATGTTTGTGTCAGTTTGGTCTTATGTGGATAGTTGTCTCCTTGGCAATAATACCACATCTTCTGTTTTATATCTTAAGAAAAATGGTTCATTGGTAAATGTCATATTTTGCGCCTGTCCCAAGTCAGGAGCCTCTGGCCTTTGTTAGTCTTGTATGTCTTGTATGATTTTAAATTTTATTTTCTTGTGTATGATTCGGAGTTTAGTATGACGTCCATTATCACTGTACTATTATGCATATTTTAGAGGCCAGCTGAAGGACACCTACGGGTGCGGGAATTCTCGCTACATTGAAGACCCATTGGTTGCCTTCGGCTGTTGTTTGCTCTATGGTCGGGTGGTTGTCGCTTTGACATATTCACCATTTCCTTTCTCAATTTTATATGTAGGGCTTCCAAACTTTGCTCATTGTTGAAGGTATATACGTGGAGTAAATTCACTGAGTCGTCTCTTTTCTTGTGGATATGGACAGGATCGATGACAGCACAACTAATTAAAGATCGTCAAAATGTTTAATATGATTCATTAAATTTAGCTCGTGACTCTTGTTTTATATGTGAATTTATTCTTTGTTAATGTTTTGTAGGTCTTGAATTGGTCATAGTTAACTATCTATCACTTAGAATCTTTTTGTTTTAGAACAACAATCGATTGGTGGAGTAATTGATTTATTGTTTGGTGTTCAAGTTAACGCCATTTTCAGTATTGTTACATGGTTATCATAATTGTGGCGTTCACTCATAGTTTTTCGGAATGGTGGAGGAACCGTTGCACGATAAGAGAGAATCCACTGACCCTTCGGCGGGATTCTTCGGCGGGTATCACGTGTGGGGCACTGATGAGTTACCCTTCCAGAGAACATATGATCACCCCCAGTTTTTGGTTGGGTTCGTGTTGCTCAGTCTTAGTTATCTATTTTCTGTTTTGTGTACTTATATTTTTTAGCCTTGGCGTTGTCTCTTTATTTTCGACATTGTAGTTCACATATGTTTATCGGCAGCAGCAATAATAAATAAATCATATTTCTTTTTTATCAGTATTTTAAGATTTAAGGGAATAGTTTTCGGTCCCTGTTCACTTTATCAAATATATAAAATAAACAGTTTCCTTAGTGATATGGTATCTAATTTATAAACAAAAAAGGTGTTTCAAAGTAATACATGCAATACCAAAATTTTCGATTATGGTAATTAAGGCGTGCAACATGTGTCAAGAAGAGCAATTCAGGCATTTCAGGTATGTGACATTCCTCTGACATATTGTAAACTCGGATATAAGGATCCTTCAGGTGTTTCTAATGCACCATTTTCTCTGTAATGTCCTGAGATTTAATATGTGAAAGACAAGGCTTTTATATATGTTAGACTCAGATCGACGTCCGGTCTCTAATCGACGTCCAAATCTACGTCACATTCTCAAATCGACGTCCAATGTTCGATCTTCTAATCGATGTCCAATGTGCCGTCGCCACGGTGTATTTTCAAAACGAAGTCCAATTGATCGTAGTCTTCTCTAATCGATGTCTAATATACAAAAAAATAATAAATTGCTGTACTTACACTTATAAATACATGTACTTGCATATTGATAAATGGCATGTGACAAAACGACATAAATATTAGGCAACACTTAATCTTCAACGTGGGCAAAATAAAGAAGTAATGCCACCTGTTTTAAGAGAACCGGGGTATTGTAATTAAGACTCTGTAAGATATTAAGATTATTACAAATTCATTAGTTTTACACATAGAGTGAAACATATACAAAATAAATTAGCATTATGTTTTTATGTTGTGCTCTAACGCCATTATTCCGGTAAGGAGATGGGTAAGCGTTTACAAATATGTTAAAAACCCAGCTAAATATTTTATGTGCCTGTAGTCGAGTGGTTATCGTTGGTTTATGTCTGACATATTTGTTTTTCGGAATTCTTTTATTATAAGTTAGTTTTAGTTCCAATTGTTTTATGTTTAATGTCGTGGCATTTAATTGCCGCCTTTGTTATTGTGGAAGGACGTACGGTTGTCTATATATATAAGAAGATGTGGTACGAGTCAGTGCCAAGAAGACAACTCTCCATCCATGCAAATCACAGTTGATAAAAGAAAACCATTATCGGTCAAAATACGGTCTTGAACACGGAGCCTTCAAGTTGGATCACACCAAACAGCAAGCTATAAAGATACAAGGCTATATATATAATTGCTTACATCCACTTTATGTAAACTCTGGTGTATAGTTGGTATATTAGCAAACACACTACATCTCAGTGTTTTTTTTAAAAGCTCTTAAATTAAAATTGATATCACAACCTGTAAACATCGGTAATACTTTTAAAGCATTTTAATATATTTTATGTCACATATACTATGTTTAGGTTGTAAATATATTGACCTAGAACTGTCTTTACTACTCTCTCAGACAATCCAAGTTTCAGTTCGATTTAAACTTTTTTGTCCCCATTTTGTCAGTTTTGTTCATTTGTTTTAGATGTATTTCCGTATAATACGGCATGTTGACCCAAAATGTATCGGCGTTTGGATCGTTTCATAGGTCCATTAAAACGGACGTCGATTAGAGAAGCAAAAAAATGGACGTCGATTCGAGGAACCAAATATTGGACGTTGATTAGAGGGGGATACAATTGGCCGTTGATTTGGAATCTTATTTTATTGTGACGTCAGCTTTGGACGTCGATTTGAGGAACGGACGTCGATTAGAGACCGGACGTCGATCTGAGTCTGAGTGGATATTGTTGCAAAAAAATCGAAAAGCAGAGCATGGAAATGGTTCATTGGTAAACATAAAAAAGTTAGATGTTATCCAAATGTCCAATGGAGTTTGTAAAAAAATGAATTTATTATGGATTGTGCTTTACATTTTGATATTTATTTTTCTTAAGATATAAAACAGAATATGTGGTATTATTGCCTATGAGACAACTATCCACTTAAGACCAAAATGATACAAACATTAACATTTGTAGGTAACCGTACGGCCTTCAACAATGTGCAAATCCCATACCACATAGTCAGCTATAAAAGGCCCCGATAAGACAATGTAAAACAATTCAAACGAGAAAACTAACGGCCTTATTTATGTAAAAAAATGAACGAAAAACAAATTTGTAACATATATGGGATTATATTTCTTTTTTAAGCATAGATGATAGAAAGTATAAGAAATTTTGTAGTCTTCAAAGCTCAGACATTATCGCCGTCTCAGTCAATACCACGGTCACGATAATGACCAGTTTTCCATGAATAACTATTATGTAATAAATCTATATATTATTTTCAATTTGTTTAGCCAGTTACTGACATGCCAGCTCAAGACCTCAATTAAACTGATTGAAAGATTATGTCGTCATCATATATGCATATCAAGATCAGTGGCGGATCCAGGAGGGGTGTCCGGGTGTTGGATACCCCCCTTTTTTTTTGGGGGGGGGGGGGGGGGAATCAATGCAATTGAATGGGGACAGATAGTTGCAACACCCTCCCCCTTTGTCCTGGGTTGGGATTCATCCCCTTTTTAAAATGGCTGGATCCGCCCATGACGCTTAAATCCTCTAGTTAGTGGTTTAGTGCTATACCATCATAACCCGTGTCATGCCAACAACTGGTTTTGGAATACATGTATTTAATTCCGATGCAAAGACCCTATTTATCTTCGGAATCAATGTTAAAATCAAAATATGCACTCTTTAATGTCCTCAGTCCTGGCAACAGTATCGTAACTATAGGTCTTATTTAACTCTAAATTATAACCAGAGACTGACATGTGTATATATAGGTCTCTGTTTTAATGAAATCAGAAGTTTAGTGACCATACTTCTGATAAAATCTATTTCGTTATGGTATGCTGTAGTCTGAAATATTTGTTGGTGTTAAGTTATGTTTTACAACTTATATTGGCTCTGTCCAGATATTATTTCTAATGTATATGCATTTATTTTGTATTAATTGTTTTAATATCTGTTCATTGTGTGGAAGACATCAATTGTGCACTGTACATATATATTGATTATCCAATAAACATATTTGATTTGATTTGATATTTATAAATGATCCCATGAAAGAACAATCTTAATGAAACGTTGATCTTTACGCTGCCGTAATCCGGAAAGTGCATACCAGGAACTGGTTTTCAATTACACACCTTTTAAACTTTCGAAAAAAGCCACTGGAAAACTTCTTTACCAATCTCACTTTAGATTAGACTGATACAGGCCACGGCCCACGTGTAAAGAATTATATTATAGTACATAAATGCTCATATGTTGATGGTTATTGATAATTGAATGGCAGATTTGCATGTATAACTATTTAAATCACATTTTTTTGTAGTTCAAATATCATACTTCAAGCTATTTTGAATTTTTGCTTTGTCTTTGACCCCTTCCTGTGTCAATATGGGTTAATTATCTGAACTTGTGTCCATGATGTCATTTACTCCCAATATATATTTTTAATCATAAACAAAAATTGTTAAAACAGGCATGCGCCTAGTCCAAATAATTATGACGTCTTGAAAGGCTATTATAATTTTTTATAATAAATTATAATAGCCTTTCAAGACGTCATAATTATTTGGACTAGCATGCGCCGGAAAGTAATCATCAACCAGTTGATGTTTTTTTGTATATATATATAAAGAAGAAGAAGAAGAAGAAATAATTATGACGTCTTGGAAAAAAATTGAGAATAGAAATGAGGAATGTGTCAAACCACAGGAGTTTGAAATCCTATCAATAAGGGGGTAAAAATATACCAAAGTCGACTATCACAGTCATGACAGTAGAGCTTCTCCAGACCTGCCAACTATGCCGATTTTCGCGGTATCATCCTGATTTTTACCCCTCAACCCGAATCCCGATATCGGTATCGTAAAATTAGTCAAAATCCCGATTTTCAACAAATATACCCGAAAAAATTATTGTTTACCGATTTTGAAGTTTTTCTGATCAATTTTAAAAAATTAATCATTTTACCTGGGGACATGTTATGACAAGTTAATGACCCTACGCTAATCAACAGTCACAACAGGTGTCATAGTTAGTGGTTGTATGTAATCAGATTACCTAATGGGTCGTTACAGTCCTCAAAATTAATTTGTATACAGCAATTACACACCTTTTAAACTTTCGAAAAAAGCCACTGGAAAACTTCTTTACCAATCTCACTTTAGATTAGACTGATACAGGCCACGGCCCACGTGTAAAGAATTATATTATAGTACATAAATGCTCATATGTTGATGGTTATTGATAATTGAATGGCAGATTTGCATGTATAACTATTTAAATCACATTTTTTTGTAGTTCAAATATCATACTTCAAGCTATTTTGAATTTTTGCTTTGTCTTTGACCCCTTCCTGTGTCAATATGGGTTAATTATCTGAACTTGTGTCCATGATGTCATTTACTCCCAATATATATTTTTAATCATAAACAAAAATTGTTAAAACAGGCATGCGCCTAGTCCAAATAATTATGACGTCTTGAAAGGCTATTATAATTTATTATAAAAAATTATAATAGCCTTTCAAGACGTCATAATTATTTGGACTAGCATGCGCCGGAAAGTAATCATCAACCAGTTGATGTTTTTTTGTATATATATATAAAGAAGAAGAAGAAGAAGAAATAATTATGACGTCTTGGAAAAAAATTGAGAATAGAAATGAGGAATGTGTCAAACCACAGGAGTTTGAAATCCTATCAATAAGGGGGTAAAAATATACCAAAGTCGACTATCACAGTCATGACAGTAGAGCTTCTCCAGACCTGCCAACTATGCCGATTTTCGCGGTATCATCCTGATTTTTACCCCTCAACCCGAATCCCGATATCGGTATCGTAAAATTAGTCAAAATCCCGATTTTCAACAAATATACCCGAAAAAATTATTGTTTTCCGATTTTGAAGTTTTTCTGATCAATTTTAAAAAATTAATCATTTTACCTGGGGACATGTTATGACAAGTTAATGACCCTACGCTAATCAACAGTCACAACAGGTGTCATAGTTAGTGGTTGTATGTAATCAGATTACCTAATGGGTCGTTACAGTCCTCAAAATTAATTTGTATACAGCCTTTCAATTTTAATCAATTTATCATACAAGCACAATTTGCAACATTTGCCGTAGTTCCACAGCAAAATCATAATTAATTGAGAGATGAGAACTGTAAAGAACTCTCAAGAAAACATCGT
The DNA here is from genome assembly GCF_036588685.1 of Mytilus trossulus. NCBI lineage: Eukaryota > Metazoa > Mollusca > Bivalvia > Mytilida > Mytilidae > Mytilus > Mytilus trossulus. The sequence continues at coordinate 4,977,379 of NC_086378.1, forward strand.
TTATCTTGAAATTTGTTTAATTTTTGAAATCAGACATCGTGTGTCTGTTGATTTACGCCATTTTGTATACACTTCTACTGTGTTAATGTATAAGCCTCCGCCGGTAAGAGCTCCTCTGAATACAAAGAAAGATAACTCAAATTTTATCCATTTTCTCATTGATATTGACAAGACTAAATCAAAATCTGTCTTTATCCTTCTTACTTTAGGACATGTAGTTTTAGATGTTTTGAGTCAAGGTTCATAGATGAGGTCTTTGGAGGGGGGAAAGGGGGGGTCTCTACTTTGAATCTTTATTTTTAATGCCATTTTCTCTATTCCTCAGTTATTTTGTCAATTTTATAATTTAATAGTACAAGAATCATGCAAATAAAAGAAATCAAGGCCTATAAACTCATCATTAGTATACCAAAAGAAAAAAGAAGAGAACTTAGACTATTTTAGGAGTAAAAAACAATGCTCACAGAAAAGTCGCTAGAATTGTAACCCTTAAAAATCTTGTCGCACGCTAAATCCCCCATGGAGATTTTCAAAAGTTGGCAGGTCTGCTTCTCTCGAACTGTGAAAGTCGACTTTGGTATATTTTTACCGCTTTATTGAGTTTGAAATCCTATAAATAAGGGGGTAAAAATATACCAAAGTCGACTATCACAGTAGAGCTTCTCTCGAACTGTGATAGTCCACCTTGGTATATTTTTACCCCCTTATTGATAGGATTTCAAACTCCTGTGGTCAAACAGTCAAAGAGACAACAACCCTACCATAGAAAACACAATAACAGAAGGTCACCAACACGGCAACAGATATTCAATGTAGGGAGAAATTCCAGCACCCAGAGGCGTCCTTTAGCTGGCCCCCAAACAAATATATACTAGTTCAGTGATAATGAACGCCATACTAATTTCCAAATTGTATACAAGAAACTAAAATTAAAATAATACAAGACTAACAAAGGGAGGCTATTTGAATTGTTTGTCTGTTGATGAAAAATGAAAAAAATATAAATAGCATTGAAGATGTCATAATTATTTGGATAAGATCCACCTTTTTTCACCCATAATATATAGAAGATATGTTGAATTCAACCATTTCTAGGAAAATCAATGTGCAATTGTTGACATTAAGAACACTTTTAGGGTCTAGATGGAGTGGTCCAATACACCTTTATCCCTATTTGGAAATCTGTCCTGGTTACCAGAAAATTTGTTCTGCTCTTTGACCATTGACCATAAAACAATTTCAAACACTTTACCATTATCATGATTATGGCGTCATATTTTTTGGTATTGTGACGTCAAAATATTTTGGGAACCTTTGTGATTTCAAGTTATTGCAGACAAAGTATATCATGTATATAGCAATAAGATGTAACCAGATAAAAGCTGTATCATTATATTAAAACACCTTATTGCTTTTTGTCTGCCATTACTGGACATCACAAAGGTTCCCATAAAATTCAGATGTCATAATACAAAATACATGTATTTGAAGGCACAATTAAAAAGTGATTGTTGTATGACATCAAAAGTTCAAGAAGAAATATTTTTTTTATGATTTCCAAATACACGAAATAGTGTATGTGTTTTTTTCTTATAAATTTAATATATTGGCTCTCATGCCAAATCTGTCCCAAGTCAATCAAGCCCCACATGTTAAGTTGATCTGTCCCTAATAATGAAATAAAATTCATAGGGAATAAAAATAAAGTGTGTTATAAATGAATTGTAATTCATAAATGTTTATGAATTTTATAATAATAATTAAGGCTGTAAGGTAGATGCATATATGTTAAACAGGGTGCTATACAAAAACTGACTTTGGGGATGATCGACTTCAGCCCAGAATGACCAGACTTATATTTCTATTCTGTGCCGGTTGTTTATCCCAAAACAATGGTGCATAAAACACATTTCTTTGCTATTCTAGCCTTGTGGATAGTTGTCTCATCATTGCTCATTGGCAATCATACCACATTTTATATTGTAATCTTTATATATTATAGTGACTAGTTTATCTAGGCATTACCAATTGCTAGCATGTGTCAAAGGTGTTGAAAGGAGTTGGTTCAGTTATTCATAATTTTAGCCCTAAACATGCTAAAAAAACTGATAAAAATCTCCCTTTGTCAGTCTGTTGAAAAAGTGATGACTTGAATAAAACATATGTAAAAATGTATAATTGATTCAGATTTTAAAAAATCCCCAAAAAATGCTGTCAGACACAATGTGAAGTCATAATGAACATGATGAAGGGGAAGATAATAAAAATCTGATTTTTCACCGAATTCTGCAAAACTTATGTTGTTTTTTCCCCCTTAAAATGAAATTTAAATGGGGCATAGGTGGCACCATTTATAAGAAATGGTACATGTAAGCTGTCTAGATTAAAATTTTGTTTCATTTCAGATGGATACTAAACAGAAAATTTCAACCTGGGCACTAGAGTATGCCTGTAAATTTAAATTCCATAACGTAATTTCTGGTAAGTTGTATCTTAGATGTAGTATGTTTTTAAATATATATATATATATATATGTATATCACAATTCAATAATTCTAGTAAGTCGATGTAAGCATGGTTAGTACTTAGATAATGAAAGCAGTGTATTTTTGATATTTTTTTTAAATGGCAGTGACGTCAAGGCTCTAAAAGTTATAAAAAGTAATTGATTTAAAAAAAACATCAGAGGGTTAAAAAAAATTGTGAGACCTTTTCATTGTGATACAGTACCCAAGAGAAAATGATAATTTTTAAATTCATTAATATTTTCCACTTGTATCACATTTTTTGAAATAATACAAGATTTCAACAAATCTGAACCATCAAACATTCAAAAGAATACATTCTTAACTTAATTATGTAATTTCATAGATTCATCTGGTGAAATTGTTTTGTGCTTTTAGGAAAATTGAACTGAAATTAGGTGAATGCACATTTTAATTGACCAGTTCTAGGGTTTGTATAGTAAGTCTTACTATACAAATCCTTGACTAGTTTTAAACATAATTTGATTAATAAATTTTTTTCAGCTGTATCCCAGAATGCATCAGACATTGAGGATTGGAACGTTTCAAGGTTATATTTAGTAACAAGTGGTTTACACTGCATCGTGACCTCAGCAGATTATGACAGTTATCCTCAAGCCATTCAGTTCTTAGAATATTTATATGAGAATTGTAAAGAGTTCATCCCATTCAGAGCATACTCCAAGTTAGTCACTGGGATTAAAATGATGGTAGGTCATGGTCAAAATAATTATGAAATATTTTACAATTTGCTGTTGATGCAACATTAGAAAAGGCATAAATGAGCACTATTTTACATGCAAATTTAAAAAAAAACTTCAATATAATTAAAGACATCTGCATCTGTGATGATTATGTCTTTAAGCATTGCACTTGTGGTGCAGACTATCAGATGTCAGTGATGACAAAAGTGCAGTGGGCCATCTGAGATACATGTAAAAGTTGTCATTTAGTTAAATATCTCTTTTAAATAAAATGATTATAAACAAAGATATGCATACCTGTGATGATTATGCCTAATACATTGCACATGTGGTGCAGACTATCTGATGTCATTGATGACAATAGTGCAGTGGGCCATCTGAGATACATTTGTATGTAAAAGTTGTCATTCTGATTGATCTTTCTATCCAGCTTATCCATGATACATGTATAACAAAACACTATATTACTTATAAACTGAGCAAAATTCTATGCAATCACAATAGTTTTATCTGAAAAGTGAAGACTAATCTTTTGGCAAGTGAGATTGTTGATTCATTCATATATCAGATTGAAACATCCATTGTGTATCCCTTCTGTAAACATCCATTGTGTATCCCTTCTGTAAACATCCATTGTGTATCCCTTCTGTAAACATCCATTGTGTATCCCTTCTGTAAACATCCATTGTGTATCCCTTCTGTAAACATCCATTGTGTATCCCTTCTGTAAACATCCATTGTGTATCCCTTCTGTAAACATCCATTGTGTATCCCTTCTGTAAACATCCATTGTGTATCCCTTCTGTAAACATCCATTGTGTATCCCTTCTGTAAACATCCATTGTGTATCCCTTCTGTAAACATCCATTGTGTATCCCTTCTGTAAACATCCATTGTGTATCCCTTCTGTAAACATCCATTGTGTATCCCTTCTGTAAACATCCATTGTGTATCCCTTCTGTAAACATCCATTGTGTATCCCTTCTGTAAACATCCATTGTGTATCCCTTCTGTAAACATCCATTGTGTATCCCTTCTGTAAACATCCATTGTGTATCCCTTCTGTAAACATCCATTGTGTATCCCTTCTGTAAACATCCATTGTGTATCCCTTCTGTAAACATCCATTGTGTATCCCTTCTGTAAACATCCATTGTGTATCCCTTCTGTAAACATCCATTGTGTATCCCTTCTGTAAACATCCATTGTGTATCCCTTCTGTAAACATCCATTGTGTATCCCTTCTGTTTCAGTTACTTTGATAGATATAGTGATTTATCGCTATTTTGTGCATTTTTCCTTTGATCTTTTTTTGTGATAATTTTCATATCATGTTTCTCGCTTGAGATGGAAAAATTATCGCTAGAAACTAAGGAGGCCACGTGGCGTTGCTAACGAAATTGACATTGAAATTGACAACGTCGTCATAGGCAAAATAGCGATAAACAGATTATCATTGGTCATCTCAACTCGATTGCTTTTCTCACTTTCGCTGTTCCAGCTCAAGCGAGAAAATCAATCTCGTTGAGATAATCAACGATAATCTATAATTATTATATACTTAGTCATGTTAGTAGTAAATACAGATAAATTGTATGTGTAATACAGTCAATGGCAAGTGTGCTGTATCAGCCACCAGTGATGATATCGATATCAGCACGGTTGCTAAAGCTTTATCACACCTTTAATCTGTATGACGTCATGTCATCGATTGCAGTCACTGTTGCAAAGCTTTATCACACCTTTAATCTGTATGACGTCACGTCATCGATTGCAGCCACTGTTGCAAAGCTTTATCACACCTTTAATCTGTATGACGTCACGTCATCGATTGCAGCCACTGTTGCAAAGCTTTATCACACCTTTAATCTGTATGACGTCATGTCATCGATTGCAGTCACTGTTGCAAAGCTTTATCAAAACCCTTATCTGTATGACGTCATGTCAAACCTATAATTTGTATGACGTCATTTCAAACCTTCTTATCTGAATGACGTCATGTCTCATAAAAAAACATCTACTTGAGGTATATGAATATATAATAAAGTGTATATGATATGGCATTTTCAATATCACACACCGTATCAACCCTCAACCAATATAATCCTTCAAGCAGAGCTCTTGGGATTATACTGGTGTCTCAGGTTGATACAGATGCGATATTGAAAATGCCATATGATATTCTCTATATAATGTATGGCTAATAACTTTGATTGTGTTGTCTATCTTGGAAGGTTAGATATCTTTGCTACATTTTAACTCAAGGAAAAGTCATCTAGAATTCAACAAAGTTATATACAATCTTTGAATATTGCTAGATGAACATGCATAAACCCTAAATTTCTACATTACAATTTGATAAGTAAATAAAATTATTATAAACAAAGACATGCATACCTGACTGTGATGATTATGCCTAATACATTGCACATGTGGTGCAGACTTTCTGATGTCAGTGATGACAAAAGTGCAGTGGGCCATCTGAGATACATTTGTTTGTAAAAGTTTGCTAAATTTTCTGCATTCATAAAAGTTTCATAAGATAAGAAGACCAGAGTTATAATATATAGGAATAAAAGAAATTGTTTATGCCAATGACATAGTAACCCAAGGAAAGGTCATCTAGAATTCAACAAAGTTACATACAATCTTTGAATATTGCTAGATGAACATGCATCAACCCTAAATTTCTACATTACAATTTGATACGTAAATAAAATGATTATAAACAAAGACATGTACATCAGTGATGATTATGCCTTTAAAACATTGCACATGTGGTGCAGACTATCTGATGTCATTGATGACAATAGTGCAGTGGGCCATCTGAGATAAATTTGTTTGTAAAAGTCATTATTCTTATACTAGTGTCAGACATATAAATCTATCTTAGAGTTTTACTTTTTAATACATTGCAATAGCCACATGGGTAAATTTTATTTTAAATCTCAAAAGTTTGATTTGACAAGTAGATTTATATTAATCAGAAGTAAATAAGGGTTGGTTAATGTCAATAAAATAACCCATGTATACAAACCACCAAACATAACCTAGAAGTCAATATTGATGAAATACTTAATTTTTTTACATTTAAAAATTGTAAATAGAATAAAATGAGAAAAACAAAGATATGCATACCTGTGATGATTATGCCTAATACATTGCACATGTGGTGCAGACTTTCTGATGTCAGTGATGACAAAAGTGCAGTGGGCCATCTGAGATACATTTGTTTGTAAAAGTTTGCTAAATTTTCTACATTCATAAAAGTTTCATAAGATAAGAAGACAAGAGTTATATTATATAGGAATAAAAGAAATTGTTTATGCCAATTACATAGTAACCCAAGGAAAGGTCATCTAGAATTCAACAAAGTTCCTTACAATCTTTGAATATTGCTAGATGATCTACATTGTACATCTGTGATGATTATGCCTTTAAACATTGCACATGTGGTGCAGACTATCTGATGTCAGTGATGACAATAGTGCAGTGGGCCATCTGAGATACATTTTAATGTTTAAGTTGTTATTTTGATAATTCTTTTTTTAATTCAATCCATCCTACAGTGTTCATAGACATAGTGTTACATATATAAAATAGTATCACAGTGCAATCTAAAAAAATATTCATGTATCCAAGGGGCATTATCTTGTTCGATCTGTGTGTCTGTTTGTTTGTCTGTCTGTCTCCAGCTTCAGATGATGTGATTACTTTGCCATTTTTATACTGTCAAACGATTTGATTACCAGATGAAATATTTCGTGATTAATTGATAATCTAGAGGTGTATCTTTGATTTTTGATTATCTTGTTTAAAAATATAATTAATGATTTTTGATTATATTACCAAAAATTTAATTGTGGCTATGTGATTACTTAGACACCCTGGAAAGGGGCCTCTGTCCTTTATCAGATAATTGCTGAAATTTAACATATTCAGTTCTTTTAATATTGGAATTTTTGGTTATTTAAAAATGTAAGATCATACAAAAATTGTTAAACTAAGTGAATGTTGACTGTGATTGTTGAAAAATTACTTTGATTTCTACATTACAAAGTTGACTCGGTAATAAAAAAGCCACCTACATCTACATCAGTGATGATTATGCCTTTAAACATTGCACATGTGGTGCAGACTATCTGATGTCAGTGATGACAATAGTGCAGTGGGCCTGTTTGTAAAAGTCATTATTCTTATACTAGTGTCAGACATATAAATCTATCTTAGAGTTTTACTTTTTAATACATTGCAATAGCCACATGGGTAAATTTTATTCTAAATCTCAAAAGTTTGATTTGACAAGTAGATTTATATTAATCAGAAGTAAAGAAGGGTTGGTTAATGTCAATAAAATAACCCATGTATACAAACAACCAAACATAACCTAGAAGTCAATATTGATGAAATACTTAGTTTTTTTACATTTAAAAATTGTTAATAGAATTAAATGAGAAAAACAAAGATATGCATACCTGTGATGATTATGCCTAATATATTGCACATGTGGTGCAGACTATCTGATGTCATTGATGACAATAGTGCAGTGGGCCATCTGAGATGCTTTTGACTGTAAAAGTCATCTTTCTGATATATCTTTTGAAGTCAATCTATCATACAGTATGATTGTCCCCTGCATAATAAGTGCTGTGACAATACTCTTGTCTGTATGTTTGGTTTGTATATCTATCTGACCATCCATCCAGTCTTTCTAGTGCTCTCATTGGTACAATTCTTGCCAGATTTTTATTAAACTTATACTATTGGTTAATATCAGCCATCCAGTCTTTCTAGTGCTCTCATTGGTACAATTCTTGCCAGATTTTTATTAAACTTATACTATTGGTGAATATCAGCCATCCAGTCTTTCTAGTGCTCTCATTGGTACAATTCTTGCCAGATTTTTATTAAACTTATACTATTGGTTAATACCATCCATCCAGTCTTTCTAGTGCTCTCATTGGTACAATTCTTGCCAGATTTTTATTAAACTTATACTATTGGTTAATACCATCCATCCAGTCTTTCTAGTGCTCTCATTGGTACAATTCTTGCCAGATTTTTATTAAACTTATACTATTGGTGAATATCAGCCATCCAGTCTTTCTAGTGCTCTCATTGGTACAATTCTTGCCAGATTTTTATTAAACTTATACTATTGGTTAATACCATCCATCCAGTCTTTCTAGTGCTCTCATTGGTACAATTCTTGCCAGATTTTTATTAAACTTATACTATTGGTGAATATCAGCCATCCAGTCTTTCTAGTGCTCTCATTGGTACAATTCTTGCCAGATTTTTATTAAACTTATACTATTGGTTAATATCAGCCATCCAGTCTTTCTAGTGCTCTCATTGGTACAATTCTTGCCAGATTTTTATTAAACTTATACTATTGGTTAATACCATCCATCCAGTCTTTCTAGTGCTCTCATTGGTACAATTCTTGCCAGATTTTTATTAAACTTATACTATTGGTTAATATCAGCCATCCAGTCTTTCTAGTGCTCTCATTGGTACAATTCTTGCCAGATTTTTATTAAACTTATACTATTGGTTAATACCATCCATCCAGTCTTTCTAGTGCTCTCATTGGTACAATTCTTGCCAGATTGTTATTAAACTTATACTATTGGTTAATATCAGCCATCCAGTCTTTCTAGTGCTCTCATTGGTACAATTCTTGCCAGATTTTTATTAAACTTATGCTATTGGTTAATATCAGCCATCCAGTCTTTCTAGTGCTCTCATTGGTACAATTCTTGCCAGATTTTTATTAAACTTATACTATTGGTTAATACCATCCATCCAGTCTTTCTAGTGCTCTCATTGGTACAATTCTTGCCAGATTTTTATTAAACTTATACTATTGGTTAATACCATCCATCCAGTCTTTCTAGTGCTTTCATTGGTACAATTCTTGCCAGATTTTTATTAAACTTATACTATTGGTTAATATCAGCAATATCTATGCCAAATTCAATAAAAGTGGAGACAAACTTGAAAAAAAAGTTCATGAAGTTATGCCCCTTGGAAATATTAAATTTAAGGACATTGGCCTCTTAAGTGCTCTCATGGGTGCAATTCTTGACAGATTTTTATAAAATTTATACTTAAGGTTAATATCAATAATATCTAGGACAATTTATAAAACAGTGCATGATTGACTTTTATTTAAAAGAGTTATGACCCTTTGAAATATTAAAAGTTGAGGTCTCATTTAAAAAAAAAAGTTACACTAGTATTCAGTATTCACTATTCAATATCATTAACAAACATAAATCTAAAGTGGTATCCTGTAGATTACAGACCAATGCTGCAATTTAACGTGTACCTACATGACCTATGGAAGTTGTATACTAAAATGATTATAAACAAAGACATCTACATCAGTGATGATTATGCCTTTAAAACATTGCACATGTGGTGCAGACTATCTGATGTCATTGATGACAATAGTGCAGTGGGCCATCTGAGATACATTTTAATGATTAAGTTGTTATTTTGATAAATCTTTTTTTAATACAATCCATCCTACAGTGTTCATAGACATAGTGTTACATATATAAAATAGTATCACAGTGCAATCTATAAAGATATTCATGTATCCAAGGGGCATTATCTTGTTCGATCTGTGTGTCTGTTTGTTTGTCTGTCTGTCTCCAGCTTCAGATGATGTGATTACTTTGCCATTTTTATACTGTCAAACGATTTGATTACCACATGAAATATTTCGTGATTAATTGATAATCTAGAGGTGTATCTTTGATTTTTGATTATCTTGTTTATAAACATAATTAATGATTTTTGATTATATTACCAAAAATTGAATTGTGGCTATGTGATTACTTGGACACCCTGGTAAGGGGTCTCTGTACTTAATCAGATAAATGCTGAAATTTAACATATTCAGTTCTTTTAATATTGGAATTTTTGGTTATTTTAAAATGTAAGATCATACAAAAATTGTTAAATTAAGTGAATGTTGACTGTGATTGTTGAAAAATTACTTTGATTTCTACATTACAAAAAGCTACCTTCATCTACATCAGTGATGATTATGCCTTTAAACATTGCACATGTGGTGCAGACTATCTGATGTCAGTGATGACAATAGTGCAGTGGGCCATCTGAGATGCTTCTTACTGTAATTTTTTTTTAGGACAACACTTGTAGCAAGGTTGTGTTCTGTCCAATTTATTTTTAAAGCAAAAGTTCTATTTAAGGCTATAATTGATACAGATAGAAGCATGACTATTAAAGTCAGACAGAATTGAACGTTAATGCCCTGACTGTAAACACTTTTTTAAGTGGAGAAAATGTTATTTTTAATTATTTTTTTAATTGGTTTAAAAAGGCTACTAATTGTGTGTACCGGTATTCATAGAAAAATAAATTTTTAATAAAATTTCATTTCCAAATTTAAATGAAATATCCAAATGTTTTATTGTACAATGTACCTGTTATTTACACTAGGTCAAAGGAAAATGTTATTAAACAGGTTATTCAAAACAAGTGTAGATTGTCACTTAATTTTTTTTGCAGGTATTACTGAAAATGTTGGAACATAACAAAGATGGTGTTCTTGTTAAACTAAATGAATATTTTCCAAGGTCAGGGGCAGACTACCCAGGTGCTGTGAGTATACACTTATAATATTTAACGTTGGTCTCATTGGGGTCTAAGCGTGACGCGGGATGCTGATTTTTTTGTAAGCATGACCCGTGAAAGTCAAATTATTGTGCCATGAAAACGGGAAATGTAGTCTAGCAGGACACGGGAAATTACAAAAAAATGAGATTTGCTTACTTACATAGTGTAAGCGGGATACAGGAATCTGACAAAACAGTAAGTGGGATCAGGGATCAGAACCCCCCAATGAGACCCCCTTTTAAGATGTATCAAAAAAGTATGTGATAAAAATTAAGAATTGTAATGAATGGCATCTGTATTAGTCCTATAATGTATGACTTCAGAGTTTCATATCATTTTCATTCAAATAGTTGAAATCTTATATGACTTTGGGTTTCAACATTGATATTAAAAAAGAAATATTGGATAAAAAGCATTGAATGACTCTGAAGTCATATATTATAGGACTTGCATCTGTATGAACAGGTTTGACTTTAGTTGTGTGGTTTTTTTTTTATGGAGAATTGAATTTCAGCCTACATGACATGATGTAGGCACCTATTTAATGTTCTTTAAATGTTTGAAGGGTATGCATCACTGCTGTGTTAAATAGGAAATTATCAATCAGTAAGATCAAAGCCTTTAAGGAATATTTCATAAAATAGCCATAAAACTAGATGAATAAATATTTGTTTACAGCAATATGAGTATTTTTGTAATATAAGTTTCTTATCTATCAAATACTATTGGTATGTTGCAGGATAAAAAGGAATTAAAACGTCTGTCCTCTGTATACAGTAACTTCAGAAAGTTTTACTTGCCATTAGCAGCAGATAAGAAACTCTGTACAGCCTATTTTGTAGAGGAATTTCAGGAAGAATATGGCCCAGAATTCCATGCTGCACTCAAAAGACTCACAGAAAACTTCCTGTCTAAAATTGAAAGCCATCTCCCAATAACAGTGCTTGAAAAAGTTTGTATTTCAAGAAAACATAATTATGTAATGTAGATTTGTTTATTTTTATGGGAATCAAATTTCATGGATTAAGGAAATGGATATTTGATTTGTAGTTTTGCCAAAGTTTGCATATAGAACTACATGTATAGGAAATTTGTTATTCTTGGAACATTTGATTTTTGTTTTTTAACTGTAACAATGAAATCCATGAAAATTTGTGTTGTAACGAATGATAATGAATCCACAATATTCTGTATCCATAGTTCAGTTATAAAAGATTTTATGACTCACTAACAATATAACTGTGAATAAAATCTATCTTTCTTTTCACTGTGTCAAACAAAAAATAACTTTTACTTATCATGTTTATAACTATAGCTTGTACATGTTAAACACTTTAAAATTAAATTACAGAAAATTGAGAATTTGTTAAAAGGAAATTTTAGTTTGATGTGTTTAATACATTATAATTAATTTTGTATATATGTTTAGTAAATGGATAACTTTTACTTAAAAGACATCCCACAAAACTTATTATGCAATTTATGACTTTAAATGGGGCAGATATAAGAATTTATTAACCCTAGAATATATACTTACAGGGGTCAAAGGTTGTGGGTTATTTGAATATTTTTTTTCAGTTTATAATCCTTTTATTCACTGTATTTAAAAAAAAGCGTTAGTTGATCTCAGATGCAATCATAAAATCTGTTATAATGAAAGAAATGAATCAATTGTAAGTTCTAAAATGATTAAGTCGATATAACATTTAATAAACCCCCCTTTTTTCTGTTACAGTTGATGCAGTGTAGTGAAGATAAGTGTTATGAACTTCATCAAGATTCGTCATCAGCAGCTTTTGAAATCTTCCTTGATGTTATAATGACCAAATCAAAACTAAGTGAATCTGATTTGATACATATGTTGACCATGCTTGGGATCATCACAGACTGTGACAGGGTACAGCCTCTTGATCATTACGGCTTAGGTACCTCATCTGAGAGGTGATTCATCTACAAAGATGGCTAAATTACTCAGAGTTTGTAAATTTTCTAAGGATATATTGCCATTCTTTTTCTTTTTATACACTTGAAACTTGAAAAAAAAACTGATACATAGTAACTTAACTTCACTAACTTCATAATATAAAAATTAAAAACATCTGAACATTGGACAATACTCTTTTTACATGAAATGTTAGTTTTGATATTTATTACATACATGTATTAATAATTTTTTGGTACATGTATATGAATATTCACTGGTGGTAAGCAAATGGTCAAAACATAAATTACAGTTAGCCAAAGATGGGAGACAACTCTAGAGATGTTTTTTTTTTCAGATTTTTTGTGCAGTATAAGTTTCATTACAACCAAACCATTGAATATTGCATACATTGTGTATAAATATATATCTATGTTACAAATTACAATCCTAAACAAGGGACCACATGCTAATTTTAGAAATATGAGAAAAAGATTAGGACTTTCTGAACATGCCAAAGAAAGTTTGAAAAACCAATAAGTTTTTATTATAAAATTGGCATTTTTTAACACACAATTAACATAAATGAAATAAACCTTCCCTAATGAACAGACCTTATACATTTGTACCTACAAAGCTCATGTGTAATGTTGTTTGTCCCATCATAACTGGCTTTGCTTTATATTATGTGTCTCAGAGCAAAATGCACAAAATTATTGGATGAAATAAATTTATACCAGATTTTGGTTAAAATGTTGAATAAATGCATGTCAAAATGCTGAATGATATATATTTGAAGGTATTTTTTTTTGCAGGACTGACAGTAGGAAATACATGGATGGAAGCAAATCTTTATTTTCCTCAAGTTCAAATAATGACAAAAACAGTATTAAAAGAAAAGGAGAAATATTATCAGGGAAATCAGGCTCCAGTTTGTCAGACGATGTGTTTAATAGTCACTCTGCATATGAGAAAAACACAATTTTCAATAGGAATAATAGTAACAGTAGTGTATATAATAGTCATGAAACATATAGATATAAAAATAGATTTGATGCAATAGCAGGTCATAGTAAAAACTATTTAATTGCAAACAGAAATAGTAATGAAATTCCAATGACTGATGATTTTATGGAGTCTGAATTTGATAGAAATTGTAAATTATCTTCTTGTGTACATAAGCATGATAAGCATGTTAAACAGTTAGCGGAACAAAAGTGTGATATTTGTAAAGAAATAGACAAGGCTACTGGCAAAGCAAGTATTTGGGGACAAAAAATTGTTGATATTGAATTTGTAGGTATAAAACCAATACAACTGAGTCCAACTTCTTCAAAATGTCATACAAAATTACCTCCAAAGACAAAAAATATGAGATCTATAAAACTTCAAATGCCATCATTAAGACTCAGGGGAAAACCAAAAAATAAAAATTTAACAGGAGATGTAAAAAGCCAGAATATCAAGATGAAAAATTCAAATATTTTGGAGGATATATCTGGTGAGATAGACAGGCAGACTTTTGTGGCACAGTATTTGGACAATCTTGAACTTCCTCCAGAAATAGATAATCTTGAACACTCTACAAAAGAAAATAAATTTAAAAATGATCATTCAGACTCTCTGGAATCTTCGAACTTTCAACTTACTCAGGAGCCAACACAGTCTGAAGTTAGTGATGGTGGACCTAGACTGTTCATGCAGGAACCAACTCAGGTGCAGTACATCTCTAGCAGCAGTGAGGAAAAGACACAGGTACAGTACTTATGTACATTGTTGTAATTGTATTATAAACTTTTACTTTAATTTTGTCATTTTGAAATAAGTAAAACTGGCATTAAGATTCAAATAAATATATATTTCATGTAATGATTGAGCTCTGCTATCTCAGTTGAAGATGTACAGTTGAAGTTTGTGTCAATTTAGATGTGCTAGGTACACCACAGTCAAGTTTGAGAAGGTCAAATTTTATAAACTTCTATCATAACATGTAATATCAAACAGAAAAGTGCAAGAATACATTAAATAAGTGAAAATAAGTTAAGCTATTGCAGTGTATTTACTGAAACAAAAATTGATTAAAGGGTGTTAATTCCCCAAGCATCTATGTTAAGTACAGTAAAAATTCTAAAATGGTCCCTATAGACATAATAGATGGTTGACCAATTTTGAAAGTGCCTTACTGGGTATTATAAGTATTAATGGAAAAGCAATTATGACTTTCAGATACAATATTGAAGAACAATACTGTTGATTATAAAAATAAGAATTTGTGGATAGATTGCCAATGAATCAACTCTCCACCACTGACCAAATGACAGAGCTTAACAGTTGTTCGTAATTATATGCATCCTACAGTTGTCAACATTAACAAAACACATATTGCATAGTTAGTTATTAAGGATCCTCAAATAACAAATGTAAAACAATTCAAATGAGAAAAATACCAGCTTAATTTATGTATACAACGATGAAATGATATATACAGCAACAAGATATCAAGCAATTGTTTCCGTAGAATAGATATCAAAATATTTATTACACAGACATGTACATGTGTAGACTAAATTTGGTGTTGAAACAATTTCCTTTATAAAATGAGTGACTTGAATCGTGCAGTATTTAAACTGCTATATTTTGTTTGTATTACAGAATGGTACAGTTATGGAAACTACTGAATCTGAAAACATTGGTATGTGTTCTTCTACTTGCAAAGAGGGGTGGGAGTATGATAATAACCATGCTCTGAACCAGGGTGGTATGTGAGAGGGGTGGGAGTATGATAATAACCATGCTCTGAACCAGGGTGGTATGTGAGAGGGGTGGGAGTATGATAATAACCATGCTCTGACTGAGGGTGGTATGTGAGAGGGGTGGGAGTATGATAATAACCATGCTCTGAACCAGAGTGGTATGTGAGAGGGGTGGGAGTATAATGATTACCATGCTCTGAACCAGGGTGGTATGTGAGAGGGGTGGGAGTATAATAATAACCATGCTCTGAACCAGGGTGGTATGTGAGATGGGTGGGAGTATAATGATTACCATGCTCTGAACCAGGGTGGTATGTGAGAGGGGTGGGAGTATAATAATAACGTTACCATGCTCTGAACCAGGGTGGTATGTGAGAGGGTTGGGAGTATAATGATTACCATGCTCTGAACCAGGGTGGTATGTGAGATGGGTGGGAGTATAATGATAACGTTACCATGCTCTGAACCAGGGTGGTATGTGAGAGGGGTGGGAGTATAATGATAGCGTTACCATGCTCTGAACCAGGGTGGTATGTGAGATGGGTGGGAGTATAATGATATTGTACCATGCTCTGAACGAGGGTGGTTTCCTGATGTTTTTGTTACAAGGCTTAATGTGAGAGGGCTTGAGTATAATGATAACCATGCTCTGAATGAGGGTGGTATGCTGGGGATTTTGTTACAAGGCTGAATGTGAGAGGGGTGGGAGTATAATGATTACCATGCTCTGAACGAGGGTGGTATGTGGTGATTTGTTACAAGGCATAATGTCAACAATACCTCCTTGTCAGAATAGAAACACAGTAGTTTGTCCATGTACTGTGACATGGCTTTCTGGTAACTGTCACAATGTCAAGTTTTGAGCTAGTTTGTACACATCACTGCAGAGTCTGTGTACAAATCAGGCTCAGTGTATCAATATAATACAGCACAGTAAATTTAATTTCATTGGTATCATACATATACTAAAAATACACCTACAGGTGCAGGAATTCTAGCTATATTGAAGACCCATTGGTAGCCTTTGGCTGTTGTCTGCTCTATGGTTGGGTGGTTGTCGCTTTGACACATTCACCATTTCCTTTCTCAATTGTATGTACTATGTTAAACATCCACCAATCAGTAGATGAGGAATAAATGTTGGCTTAATAATGAGTCATATTTAACTGGTACTTTTTTTTTTATTAAAAGTGAGTCTTCTTTACAAAACAAAAATTAATGTACAGGGAAATTATTAAATAACTGTTTATAAATGACTACTATAGACATGTCATTTATGTTGGCTCATTCAATTACTTCCCTTGATAAGCATTAAGTTGCAGCTGGTATTTTGTTCAAATGATCATGCTTCACAAACTAAAGCTAAATTGGAAGTCATTTTTCAGAATTTGAAGAAAAAAAACATATTGGTTCAGGTTGGGGCCATTTTTAGCATCACTTGGTGTCAGGCTCATAGCTTATATATAATAACTAATGTGTATTGGCTTGGTTACAATTTTTGTTAAAATTATTAAATAAAAAGGATTATTCAGAAATAGTATAATTTACATAAAACATTCCACACAGTAATGTCATCTACCTGTATTTTATTTCATAATTCTATGATTTTTATTACCTTCTATTCACATTATCAGGAGATATCAAAAGGGGGGGGGGGGGGGGGGGGGGGTAACTTCGATATTTTTTTGGTAAGGGGTGTGCCATTTTTGCCAAAAAATCATACCCATTTTAATATAACGTTCACTGAAATTCAATACCTATAGCTATATAAAAATATAAAGAAAGAATGACCTATACTTATATACAATATTCAAAATATGACCCATTGACCCATGCTTATATAGGCACTTACTCATCATCACTCATAATTCATAAATATAACAGCTACCCTTAAGTTTTTATATGAATTGACATTGTTTGGTGCACATATATTTTGTAATGTAAGATTCTCAATTTAGCATACATGTATTTATATATGATATGTAGATCATACCCCAAATCAATATACAGTTATCAAACGTAAATGCATTTTAATATAGGATGTCATTAAAAAGTATGATCATTCTTATATAAAATCTCGAAAAATTATGACCCATATTTTTGTCACATCCCCATATACCCAATAATAGGAAGACGACCCCCCGTGGGAGATATACCATTCCCAGGCATAAATTAATGATTTTTTTTTATCTTGAATTATTTATACACAATGAAATGTGTCATTTTCTTAGTAACCTGTGAATTTTTTTTTAACATATCACAATGTATACTTCATTTAGGCAAAGTATGATCCAATCATATCATTCTTCAGTTATACTTCAATATTTCAACTTGTTCTTGTGTTATATAACTGGTTATTTTTCTTGGGTATTTAGCTATATTCTATCAATAAAGGGAGATAACACTCACAAATTAAAGGCGGCAAAGATTGTTTACACTTTCCCATGAAGACAAAGGAGTACAGTTTGCATTTTAAAGGGCAAATTTGGGAAGATAATCTAAAGAAGCTCTGAATACCGATTTACCTTTTAACATAGGTATGTAATCATTTGAATTCTCTCCAATAAATCTCTTAAAACGCGCACTAGCCACTACAAATTGCTATAGTGAAGTTTTTACTTTCACTTTCAGTGTCCTTCCTTCGACTTTGTTTCATGTTTGTCCGTTCTTAATTTTGACATTTATACCCATAGTCAAACTCGGTTTAATAGATTTCTGAGTCAGGATCAGGAGTCAAGAAAATTTTACAAAAGAAACTATTCAAAATGATATGACAAACAACAGTTTTGCAAAGTCAAAGGCAAAGGACAAGTTAACTATATATATATATAGCAGTTTAATACGGACTTGCCAGCTCCAGGGGTGGATTCAGGATTTGTCATAAGTAGAAGACAACTAACTGCCTAAAAGCGGGTTTCCTTGTGTCATGCTTCAGTGATCCCCTATATAATCAACTATTTTTTTTCTAGAAAAAAAGGGGGGGGGGCACACTCTAAATCTGCCTCTCAGCACCCCACCTCAATTCAATTGAAATGTAGGGATTTAGTATCATCATGATCTTATCATCATGTTAAATTTATGATTGACATATAAAAAAGAAGTTGTGATATGATTGCAAATGAGACAATTATCCTCAAAAGACCAAAATGACACAGACATTAACAACTATAGGTCACCGTATGGCCTTCAACAATGAGCAAAGCCCATACCGCATAGTCAGCTATAAAAGGCCCAGATAAGACAATGTAAAAAGAGAAAACTAACGGCCTAATTTATGTAAAAAAAATGTATTAAAAAATCATACATGTACATGTATGAATCCCTATACAACTCATGTAACTTATTAAAAAGATGCAATCTGATTTAAAGGTAATCCTCTTCTGCCAATAAAGCCTTACCTTCAGTACAAAGTTATAATATCCTACCACCAATTGAATAATGATAAAGTATATACACTTCACAAGTCTGTTATATATTCCTTCACCAGTATCACACATCAAGTCTGAAAATGTCTGACAAGTTTCTAAAATTTTAAATAATTTTTTTTTTTAATAATAATTTACAGGTCACACATGTTTAAAACATGACTATCTTTAGGCTTTGTAATTATGTTTGTAAACTTGTTGATCCAGCATTGTGCCTACAGCATTCAATTACCAATTAAACAACATTGAAATGTCATTAGATTTAATCATATCATAAAGATTACTCACTTGCCACATTTATTTAACTTGAGTTATATATTCAATACAATAAATAATCTTAAATATCTTTGTTTATTTCAGAGATTTTTACCTGTGAGTCCACACCTTGTCCAAGATCTCCATCTAATATAGATATTATTGACAGTATGTCTGATGCTAGTTTTGATGATGAGGTATTGGTCCCTACCTCGGACATCGATGAAATTGATGTAAGTCTTATTTTATATGTTGTTATTCATATCTGCATTTAAATTTATGACAAACGGGTAAATTTAAAAAAAAAAAAAAAGGATTAAGAGCAAATTCCCCATTCACTGCCAAAATGTTTAGATATTTTAAATTTATTTAAATTGAGCATATTATGATAAAACTATTTGTAAGATAATGATAAGATGTTGCTGTTTTAAAAATTGTGAAGAAAATAAAGTTTTGACTGAGCTGTGATAATTTTTAAAAGATGTTTTTTTTCTCTCAGTTAGATGACATTTATAATTTTGAGGAGGACAGACTTTCACCTGCAAGTAAAGACCTAGCCGTACCAGAAATCACTTCTCACGCCAGACACCCTGACATTAAACTCTGCATTATAAAGCTGTATAGAAAGAAGGTTTGTATAAATATGATTCTTCAAAGTGTTTTGGGATAAATCCTTAACATTTAATATAAAAAGGGATTTTTTTCTGATGCAGAAAAAGATTGTATCTATGTTCAGTTTTTGGTGTGATGAGATGGTTTTGGTGTTAGTTATGTTTTATGTATTAAAAAGGAAAAAATGGTCTCCTTATAGAAACATGGAAATTATGCATGCATGGTATGAAGCTCAATAATTTACCAAATGATATGGACAACATCAACTAGTAGCAAAATATCTGTCGATAGCCAGTCATTATTCAGCTAAAACCTAAAAGGTTGAACAGAAAACTGTAAAAAGATATCATTGTGGATGACTTTAGACGTTGTATGTTTTTGATTTAGCTTTCAAACTTATCATTTTTACCTAGTCCTTAAAACTCCTTAGAACATGTTCACCTGTGATTTTTCCTTTCATTAATCTAGAGAAAAGGGTATTATTTCATGATTATTGACATAACATACATACTATAAACACAAATATATTTTGTTTCAGGTTCTTGATGTCAAACACAAAGATAAAAGAAAAAAGAAAGTGTTCCATGTTTACTCCTAATACTATTCATCATTCTTAACACGAAAACTAAATGATACACTGTGGTAGAAGATGAAACAATTACATATACAGGTCTCACGTCAACCCATATACTGGACTCACATCAACCAATCTATATAGTACTTCATACCTGCCATATGTGCATATTGAGATACAAAATCCTCTGTGAATTGATTGAATGATCAAGATTAAAGGTTGCAAATTGTCACAGAAACAAGTTTTACTTACTATGGACCTGTGATTTATTTCTGTTAAGGATTTGAAGCAACTTAAAGCTGACAGAGGGTAACCAGTATAGCTGAGGATAAATTATGTTCATATTGTTACATCACTGATAAAAAGACAATACAATACATTTTGCATGGGAGAGATAAAATATGTTCATATTGTCACAATAAATTTTGCATGGGAGAGATTTGACAGTTTTAATTGAAAATGTCATTCCTAGTCATTATATTGACATTTTGCATTGTTGTTTATTTTTTTACATCATTGTTTTATTTGTTTTTCATACTCTATTTTGATTCAGTTTTATTCTAAGTAGATCTCTTCATCATACATATGATCTCATTTATACAGTACAAATGTTGATATACTTATGTCGGTAAACAGAATTTATAGTCGGTAATTATTTTATACTGTGGATTCATTATTAAGTTGGATTTCAATTTTCATTGGTTTTGTGGGTACAGGTAAACCAGGAATTTAAATGGTCATTAAATTGATAAATATTATTTAGGGCTTAGGGGGTAGGGTCAGCAATATTTTTCACATATCCAAATGGGTAGTTTTATCAGAGATAAGATACATTTTACATAGTTGTATTTTTTAGTTAGATATTTATTAAAAGTTATTTTATATATCAGATCTTGTGTATTATTTATTATTTGAATTAATTTATAGCAAAATGTATGTATCAGTTTCTAAGAGTATATGATCATCAATAAAACTAAAATAAGAATTTTATTCATTTATTATGCACATGTTAAAAACCTGTAATGTAATAATATAATAATGATGATACCCATTAAAGTGAATTTGACTCCTATAAGGGCCATATGGCAATGTATGGTGTTCAACAAATTGTGAACATAATTTCGCAGATCAGAAGCTAGTGTAATCTTATCTGTTTTCAAGCCCAGTTTGTGTGACTAAATTTTAAGATAATTATTTGACATTTATGTGTATTATGTTTTCTTGTCTGTTCGTCCCGCCTGTCTGTCTGTCCCTCTTTGGGTTAAAGTATTTGATCAAGGTCGTTTTTGATGAAGTTGAAGTCCAATCAACTTGAAACTTAGTACTCATGTTCCCTATGACATGATCTTTCTAGTTAGAATGCTAATTAGAGATTTAACTCTATTTTCGTGGTCAACCGAACATAGAAAATGATAGTGCAGATTGGGCATCCCTGCACTTTTGACACATTCTTGTTTATTAAGAAATCGTTAAAAAGTGTCACCTTCTTTAACAATGGAATGTTGAGGGACACTTATCCTGCCCAATTCTCTTGATATCTTTGCTACTGGAAACCAATTGTATACCAATTGGTGTAAGTCAGTCTTAAAAAAAACAAGAGAGGGGGAATCAAAAGTGGTAGGATGCATATATCATTGATGGTGTGAGTAACAACTGTCAAGCTACCGTAATACCTACTGCTGAAATACAAATACAAGATAGAATGCTTCAAACTCGCTGTTGACAGGCCGCATAGTGTTTTATTGATGAATTTCTTATAAAACAGAAGATGTGATTGCCAATGAGACAACTCTTCACAAGAGACCAAAAAACACAAATTTACAACAAAAGGTCACTGTGCAGCCTTCAATAATGAGCAAAGCCACTACTGCATACGGTACCGAAATGACAATTGTGAAACCATTCAGCCGAGAAAACTAACTACCTTATTTATGTAATAAATTTTTTTTTATCGAAAAACAAATCTGCAATACAGCCTTCCACAACAGCAGACCCTTAAATTGTTCTACCAACTTTTTATGCCACATTTATGGGCATTGTGTTTTCTGGGCCGTGTGTCCTTCCGTTATTATGTCCATCTGTCCCACTTCAAGTTAAAGTTTTTGGTTGAGGTAGATTTGATGAAGTTGAAGTCTTTATCTACTTGAAACTTCGTACACATGTTCCCAATGATATGTTCCTTTTAGCTCACCTGGCATCTGGCGTCGTCCGTCGTCGTCGTTAACTTTTACAAAAATCTTCTCCTCTGAAACTACTGGGCCAAATTAGACGAAACTTGGCCACAATCATCATTGGGGTATCTAGTTTAAAAAATGTGTGGCGTGACCTGCCAAACCAACCAAGATGGCCTCCATGGCTAAAAATAGAACATATGGGGTAAAATGCAGTTTTTGGTTTACAACTCAAGAACCAAAGCATTTAGAGCAAATCTGACATGGGTAAAATTGTTTATCAGGTCTGATCTATCTGCCCTGAAATTTTCAGATGGATCTGACAACCCGTTGTTGGGTTGCTGCCCCTCAATTGGTAATTTTAAGGAAATTTTGCTGTTTTTGGTTATTATCTTGGATATTATTATAGATAGAGATAAACTGTAAACAGCAATAATGTTTAGCAAAGTAAGATTTACAAATAAGTCAACATGACCAAAATGGTCAGTTGACCCTTTTAGGAGTTATTGCCCTTTAAAGTCAATGTTTAACCATTTTTCGTAAATTTTAAATACCTTTTACAAAAATCTTCTCCTCTGAAACTGCTGGGCCAAATTAATCCAATCTTGGCCATAATCATCTGTGGGGAATCTTGTTTAATAAATGTGTGGCGTGACCTGCCAAACCAACCAAGATGACCGCCATGGCTAAAAATAGAACATAGGGGTGAAATGCAGCTTTTGGCTTATAACTCAAAAACCAAAGCATTTAGAGCAAATCTGACAGGGGTAAAATTCTTTATCAGGTCAAGATCTATCTGCCCTGAAATTTTCAGATGAATCAGAGAACCTGTTGTTGGGTTGCTGTCCCTGAATTGGTAATTTTAAGGAAATTTGGTTATTATCTTGAATATTATTATAGAATGTAGGATAGATAGAGATCAAGTGTAAACAGCAATAATGTTCAGCAAAGTAAGATTTACAAATAAGTCAACATGTATGATGACCAAAATGGTCAATTACCCCCCTAAGGAGTTACCTGTTACCTGTCTGGTAGGTTCACCCTTTCTAAGGGTCACTCCCAATGGGATTTATTTAGGTTAGTAATTAAATATGTACATTATTTACAGTTGTACATTTAAACTTTTAAAGAATTATACCTGTACAGTAACACCATAAATCAAGAAACTCCTACTTTCACTTGATAGACTGATATAGTTCATTTAGTCAAATTTAACTCTTGTTCAACATGGTTGTTCGTTTTGTATGTAGACCATAGCATAAAGTTCGTGTGATATTCTCAATGTCTCTGATATTTTGATGTTTCATGTTAACTATTTCCTTGATCTTTTCAGATGATGAGTCCAGAATAAACTGCACCATTTGTCCTTCATTCATAATTTTATCGAATATCTTGTTGCCTATATTGTTTTTCACATATGATATAAGTGTTGTTAAATGTTTATCTCTTTCGGTTTTCAGTGCATTGCATTCCAGCATTAAATGTTCTGTATCTTCTGTAGCTGAATTACATAATTGGCACATATCCTGCTCCACATTTCTGCTAAACTTGGCTCTATCTACTTGGAGTGTATAAGTCCTTGTTATAAGTTTTGCTTTTATTTCTGCTTTTTTTACTTCTAAGGTGTTATATGAAGTGAATTTCCATATTTGGTGAGCATGTCCAATTGGCCTTGCTTTAATGTCAAGGTACTTCATTGTTGATTTTTCCAATTTTTCCATCTCCCATTTCTCTGCCCAATAATCTTGAATTGCACACTTGACAGTTGTTTTCCATTTTTCTCTTGTTGGTTTGACTAATAGCAGTTCTTGAGCTTTTGGCAGTTTGTACTTTGATAGAGCAGTTTCCAATCTACTTATGAACGTATTTGCAGTTTGTTTTGACATTACAAGTTGTCTTTCTAAAATTCTGTACTCTATGCTGGTATTGTCTTGAATAATGCCTCCAAAGAAATTGAGTAGCAGTCGGTCCACAGTTGACTGTATTGGTTCTATACCAAGTAGACAATAGTTGGCAGCACTAGCAACTCTTTTTGGCAGTCCTTGTATCTGTCTGCAGATTTGTAGTTGCAGTCTCCAATTTTGTGATGTCAGACTTTGTATAGTTTAAGACTTCAATACCATACAGGCTCCTTGGCAAGGCGTAAGTTTGCCAGAGTCGTGCCGAGACGATTGGTGACATTCCTTTTCTGGCACTCAGTCCAGGACCAAGCATAGCATTTATAGTACGACGTGCCACTTTTAATCGGTCTTCTATATTCACTTTGTTCTTAATAGTTCTAATAAGACCCAGATGTTTAACCTCGTTCTTTTCGTCGATTTTTTTGTCTCCTAAATAAACATTCAGCTGTTGTTGAACTTTTGTTAACGGCACAATTTCCGATTTTGCAGGATTGATTGCCACGAAGTCTTTGTTTGTCATATCGTTGACTATATCAAGTAAAGCCTGAACCTCATGCTCTTTGCTGGCAAGTATGGCAATGTCATCCGCACAAGTTGGAGCGACAACGTTAATGTTGCCTATTCGTGCACCGATATTAGATCGTTCTAATGCTTCTAAGATGTTGTTGTTATAGCGTTTGTATAGTACAGTTGATAACTTTGCACCTTGTCTTACACCTATTTCTTGCGTAAACTTATCTGAAATGCTGTTATTCCACTTGACCTTTACAGTTACATTCCTGTACATATTTCCTAGTAGTAACCACATATTTCCCACAATTCCATCATGGTACATTTTGTTAAAAAGGATTTCGTGATGTAGTTTATCGAAAGCTTTTTGAGCATCTAATGTTAGCAATATGAGTTCTTCTAGGATCTCCTTGTAAAAGTCTGCTGCTGCAGATACAATAAAGGCGGTATTCAATGACGATGTTTTTTCTGTGAAGCCTCTTTGTAGCTTACTTTGAACTTTCAGTAATTTTGGTTCTAACCGGTCTTTTAAAATTCCTTCTATTAGAGTAGAAAAAGTATTGGTTACTGTAATACCTCTATAATTTTCTGGATGTAGTTTATCTTTCCCACTCTTGTGTACAGGAGAAACAACTCCTTCTTTTGTTTCTTGTGGCAGATCTTTATCCTTAAATATAAGGTTCACTATTTGCACTATGTATGTTAATAGTTCTTCTGGCATTAGTTTGAAATGCTCTGCTGACAGTCCATCAGGACCAGGACTTTTTCCAGTTTTGAGTGCTTTAATTACTTCCTGTACTTCCAGAACATTAGTATTGTCAATTTTTATATTTCTTTCTGTTTCTAGTTCTTCTATTATTTTGTTTTGTACCTCTATCACTCTACGTTTTTCTGTACAAAAATTTTGGTTATTTTTGAGATTGTCAAGCTTGTATAGATTTTCAAAATAATCTTTCCATCCACTCATCATAAGTTCTGGATCTGATTCCTCAATACCCTTAAAAACCATAGTATCAGTTAAATTGTTGTTACATTTTCATTGGCCATTTACGAGTTTGTGGAATAACTTTGAGTCATTTTGAGATGCCTGCATAATTTTCTCAGTTAGCGTATTTCTTTTCGAAGCATGTGCACGCCTTTGTGCACTTCTCAGTACTTTACGTGCCTTGTTCATTCCTTTATACTTGATATCATCTAGCCTATCATTTTTCCATTCAAAGAAAGCAAACTTTGACAGTTTTGATGCATTGCTTATTTCTTTATTCCAGATCCCTCTACCAACTGTCTTTACAGTGATTGTTTCTCTGTAGTTTGGAATTGATTTTTTACCTGCACTATGAAGTAAGTCTATTAATTTTGAGATTTCATTTGACGCATTATCTAGGTTGACAGTGTCTATGTTTGTCACCGATTCTCTGATTGCTTCCTGATATTTCTCCTTATCACATCGTGCCCAGTTTGGCCTTTTTATAATTTGTTTTTTTACCAACACTACTCTGTGAGGCCTTTATTACTCCATGTATTCTTGCTGTTAGAAGCGTGTGATCCGATACATTCAGAGGATTTCTATCTTCTATCTTGACTGTATATATAAAGTTGACATCACAATCTTTGTGTAAGATATAGTCGATCTGAGAAGACATCACTCCATTATGATGATAAAATGTTGGAGCCTTTGGGTAATTGTCTGTTTAGCACAAGCCATTGTTTTCAATAAAGCATTTAAAGCGTTTATCTCTTGATCTATCATCCCGAAAGAGGGAGGCATTCATATCTCCGCATAAAATAACTTGGTATCCAGTATGATGGTACTTTTCTATTATCTCTTCTATTTGAGAGAGAATGTCAATATAAAGTTCATCTCCATGTCTATTATGAGACGGCATGTAAACACCAATAAGACACAATGGGTTATTTGAAATGTTAAAAGTTAAAACAACAATACGGTCATTTCCATCAGATGTAAATTTCACAGCGCTATCAATATCTTTTCTCCAAAAGACAGCAGTCCCACCATATCCTCTATTTCTTACGAGTATCTCTGTATCTAAATCATCATCTACGGATTTTGCCTCACATACATGTGTATCATTTACCTCCTGTAGTTTATGCTTATCATACGAATATAGCCAGTGTTCTTGTACAAATAATATGTCACATTTTTTAAGTACATTGACAAGGTAGAGTTGATTTGATAGAGCATTCTGTACATTAAGAGTTCCTATTGTAAATTGCCGTGTGAGGCCTTCTGTGTTGAGGCCCGGCCGTGCTCTAAAAAATGATGTTGATCACTATCCTCAGTACTAGATATTGGTTCTTTGACTAGATCTTGCCTACCACAGTCTAAATTTGTCATATTAGCATGATTTCCTGTAGGAACGTTGTTCTTATTTGGCTCAGTATCACAGTTTTTTGGTTCAGTAGTACTGCACATAGCTACATTTTCAACGTTTTGGCATTTTTCAGTCATTGGCGACTGGCCAGCTATATCTTGTTGAACTATGAGCTTATTATAATTTTGTCTCTTATTTTTCTGTACGTGTTTCTTGGGTACAATAGGTTCTGGCATACACTGCCTTGGTTGAATATGTTGGTTTGTATTGTAGGGTTGCCGGCTAGACAATATTGGATTTTGGAAAATTACTGCCTGATTTGCATACTGACGGCAATTTTGTTGGCTGTATAAAACCTTTGCATGATGGTGGCTATTCATTGTAGCAGTTGTCATATTATGAGGATGTACTATATGAGTAGATTGTGTTGGATGGTAAAGTGTTGATCGTGGCATTGTATATTGTTGATGAAAGACAGACAGTGCTGTTGGTATTGGCTAATGATAAACAGGTGGTGCTGTTGGTATCGGTTGATGATAAACAGGTGGTGCTGTTTTTAACGGCTGATGATAAACAGGTAGCGCTGTTGTTATAGGCTGATTGTAGTCTGTTGTTTCCAATGTATTGGGTTGTTGTTGAGGTACAGATGATACTGTGCTGGTTCCCTGTTGTGTCATACGATCCATCTTTGCATTCAATTCACTTACTTCAAGATGATGTTTCATGTTTAATTCGTGGATAGTGAATTTATGTTGCATTTCTAACTTTAGAATGTCTAGTTGTGATTTGATTGAAGCTTCAAATTGACAAAGTCTGTTATTCAGAGTATTTGTTTGCTCATTCTGTTCATACACTTTACTCTCACTGGCAATATTGTTACTATTGAGTTTTCTTTGGAGTAGTGTAATAGTATTTTCATAATCACGGTTTTGTTCCTCTAGCATAATGATGCGGGCTTTATGGGCTGATAATTGCTCATCTGTTTCAGTATAAACAATCTTTTTATTTCTCTTTGTTTTTGGTTTTGTTAAATTTTGGTCACAGTTTTGATTTACATCCGTCACACTTGATTCTTATTTGTCTTTAGTGAATACTGTTTTTTCAAGTGTTTCTTCACTTTGTGGTATTTCTTGGCTGGATAGATTTATAGAGCCTGAAGTAATTTTCCCTGTTACGCTTGAATGTTTTATCATATTCACAGATTGTTCATAAGTCCTTTTGTGTGAAGACAGAGGTAAAAGAAAGTTCCCTGTACATCATTAACTTCAAAAGTTGAGGATGTCCTTGTGGTGTATCTGTTTGTATCTGCCTCGCTTATAATTTCGATGGAGTCTTCATGTACATCATTTCTTATTGGCTGAGCTACAGATGGTGTCATGACACCTTCTATGTCCGTTTCAAGGTCAAAGTATACCAAGCTTCTATGACATTCATCTTGAATTGCAGTTGCACATTCATCTTGATCAAGCAGGGTACAGAGATGACAAGTGTATCAATATCAGTAGTATGTTTTTCAAACAGCTCTTCAGATAAGACGGTAAAGTATTTGTGTAGCCACATGTCGCAGGCATTGCATTCTATTGAATCGCTATCAGTTACTGCAAGTTCACAAATGGGACATATATTGTTATCTATACTGTCCTTTCTATTTCTAGGTTCTGGATAAACAATAGTTTTTGGTGGATTTTCAATTGACATCAAGATGTTCCTAGGAGACATGCTCATGATTGTATTGTTATCTATAGTTATCTACAGTCTGGCGTATAAAATTATAATCCTGGTACTTTTGATAACTATTTACACCACTGGGTCGATGCCACTGCTGGTGGACGTTTCGTCCCCGAGGGTATCACCAGCCCAGTAGTCAGCATTTCGGTGTTGACATGAATATCAATTATATGGTCATTTTATAAATTTTCTGTTTACAAAACTTTGAATTTTTCGAAATACTAAGGATTTTCTTACCCCAGGAGTAGATTACCTTAGCCGTATTTGGCACAACTTTTGGGAATTTTGGATCCTCAATGCTCTTCAACTTTGTATTTATTTGGCTTTTTAACTATTTTGATCTGAGCGTCACTGATGAGTCTTATGTAGACGAAACGCGCGTCTGGCGTATAAAATTATAATCCTGGTACTTTTGATAACTAATGGACTGTTTGTGGAATTGTTTAACTCATGACTTTGATCTTTATTTGTATTATTATTTACCATGTGAGAGGGTTTGGTTGTTGATTTCGGCTGGTTTGCTAAAACTGTCAAGCAGATTTCTAATATTTTATCGTTCACCAATTTCGCCTCTTTTTGATTCACAGTTTTCAAAATTTCTGGAAGGTCTGAACATATAAAGTCTTGATATAACCTGCCGTTTACATCCATTTTACTCGTTGTGTTGAACATATTTATTCTAAAATGTTGGCGCTTGTCACTATAAACATTTCCTTTCCCTTTGATGGAGAGGGACTCTTCCACAATAGCCTTTTCTACTGATCTATTATTAGTTTTACTAGTCTTAAAGGTTTTACTATATGTTTTTGTATTGCTACTATCATAGTATTTATATATGGCCTGCTTGTATAGCTCATATGCCCCTGGTGTAAAAGTCATGACTAACGTACCTCTTTTAAGTTGAATATCCACATTGTGTTCCCTTTCAGCTGCTTCAATCCTTTTTACCAATGCATTTTTCTCATTTAGTTTGTATTTCATTTGAGTTTCAGATTTGCTAGGAGTATATAGCTCTCTCTGAGTTATTTTCCTGCTTGGCCTTGTTTGAACTATGGATGTCGCCATCTTGGAAAGGTCACTTCCGGTAAAAAGTTCAAACTAAACGATAACACTATTTAAAAGTTTCTAAAACACTAAAATCAAGTTTCTATATAACATCTATGTATGAGGTTCTTTCGGTATATAATGTTAATAAAATACGCTAAGAACGAATGACATTAAAAGGTCCAAATGTCTATGTGCTGCTATATACATGTGCTGTAAAAATCACTCATGCACGGCGGAATAAAAACTGACTCATGTTCATCTTAAAATGTTTATTTAAGAATAAAAGTCTTTAAAACACAAATCTTGGTATAAAATGGTGCTACTATACAGTAAAATACCTAAATAAAACGTGATAGTTGGTGATAAAACTTAAAAATATTGGGAGTGCTCTGTGCCTTGCTTGCTTCAGTCCGGCATCTTGTTTACAGTTAAGTTGTCCTTTATAGTCAATTTTAAACAATTTTCATAAAATTTGTTAATTTTTACTACCGGTAACATTTTCCACTGAAACTACTGGGCCAAGTTCATTGTAGATAGTGATAATTGTAAGCAGCAAGAATGTTCAGTTCAGTAAGATGTACAAACATATCACCAACACCAAAACACAATTTTGTCATGAATCCATCTGCTTCCTTTGTTTAATATTTACATTGACCAAGGTGAGCGACACAGGCTTTTTAGAGCCTTTAGTTTATTTAATGCCAAATTTCGAGATTTTCACGGTCCATTGAACATAGAAAATGATAGATTAGTGCGGATGGGGCATCTGTGTACTTTGGACACATTCTTGTTTATTCAATATTATTGGTACAATTTTATGAAGCGATAACAAACTAGCTTGTCGCTCTCTCATTGATGTTCACCCACACCTCCATTTTATATATGCACTATAGATATTGCAGACGATAAGACATTTTCATAATCTGACATGTGACATGCCCTTTGTAAAATTGACAGTTTTATAGTTATTGCTCATTTCCGCGTTCTACTTCTAGAACATCATTTAAAAGCAACGAATTTGACTACGTTTGTCTACTATCAAGTAAGACCGATAATGCGCTAAAATGGAAATTACATTCTCGTGCTGTTTTTGTGTCGCTTGTTGCGAATTTAAAAAAAGGCATGATATTTAGCGATCCTAAATTTCGTAGTCTTGTTTACAGACACTTTAACTTTGTCAAATTATTTCTTGGAATTGTAAGAATCTTCCTGACATAGGAATAATATAAATATGTCATAGTCCCAGTTCATGGCCCAGAAACAACATTAGGAGACAATGTACGAGGACCACAAGCCGAGGCCTGGGTTGAAACTTCTCTATGCGGTGGGAAGGCTTCAAGCCGCGGACGAGAGTCCGAGCGGTATACCGTGGGTCTCTCGATCTTGTTATTTTCTCTCCTCATTTTAACGATAAATAGATATTGGATTAAATAAGATAATGCAACCAAGGCGCGACTTTTGTCGAAGAAAGCTCGACATAGGGATAGTGATCTGGCGGCGCCCGGCGTTAGCTAACTTCTTAAAAGTTTTATAATTTAGAAGGTGGAAGACCTGGATGCTTCATACTTTGTTTAAGGATGCATCATGATACGAAGTTTCTGTCAGTCACATGTCCAGTGTCCTTGATCTCATTTTCATAGTTCAATGACTACTTGAAAAAAGTTAGGAATTTTTGTAATGTTAAATTCTCTCTTGGTATAAGTAACAGGATAACTATATTTGGTATGTGCGTAGCCTGCAAGGTCCGCATGTCCATCAGACAGTTTTCACTTGACCTCGACCTCATTTAATGGATCAGTGAACAAGGTTAAGTTTTGGTGGTCAAGTACATATCTCAGATATGTCTAGTATATTCGGTGTATGGAAAGACTGTAAGGTGTGCATGCATGTCCAACTGGCAGGTGTCAGGCTGGGCTTGACCTCATTGAAATGGTTCAGTGGTTATAGTTAAATTTTTGTGTTTTGGTCTGTTTTTCTCATACTGTATGCAAAAGGTCTACCATATTTGGTGTATGGAATGATTGTAAGGTGTACATGTCTAGCAGTCAGGTGTCATCTGACTTTGACCTCAATTTCACGGTTCAGTGGCCAAAGTTAAGATTTTGAGTTTGGGTCTCTTTTCTGATACTATATGCAATAGGTCAACTATATTTGGTGCACATAAATATTTTATGATGAACATGTCAGTCTCGCAGGTTTTACTTGACCTTGACCTGATGTTAACGGTTCATTGCTTAGTGTTAAGTTTTGTGTTTTGGTATGTTTTTTCTTAAACTATAAGCAATTGGTCAAATATATGTGTTGTATGGAAGAATTGTAAGCTGTACATGTCTGTCTGGCAATGTTCATCTGACATGGACCTCATTTTCATGGTTAATTGGCCAATGTTTCGTTTTCATGTTTTTAAAAATCTTGTTTCTAAGAAACCATAAGCAACTGGTCAACTACATATAGTGAATTGAATGAGTGTAAGATGTATATGTATTTTTAGTTTAGTTTTAATGACCTTAACCTCATTTTCTTGGATGATAGTTGTAGTTAATCTTTATACTTAGACTATTTTATATGGAATAGTAACCATAACACCTTTACACTGACAGCAACATTCTGGTATTTAGTTTGCTCAACTACCTCAAGATGGACTTTTGGTTTTATATTAACAACTGTGTATTACATTGTATTCTAATGTTATCTAACTTATTCGAACAATATTGGCTGGTTTTTTTTCCGTTGATTGTATTCAACATTTTATAGTTATTACAAAATGTACATATTTCAGAAAGGTTGTTTTAAAATCATTAGAACCATCAATGTGGCTAATTGTCGTAAAACATTATTTTCAGAGTCAGGATTTCCATTCTAAAATATGCTAAATAGTAAACTGAGACATTTTCAAATATTTGGCCTATTTGTGTATATTTTTGTATAAGTAATATGCGTGTTGTCAGCTAGTACATCGTTATGCATGCATGACCGACAGTCCTACTGCAACAGAATGAACTTTTAGCAATATATTCACGAAAATTATCACAGAAACGAGCGCATTTAGCCAGGGGTGGTGGTGTGTGTGGGGGGAGGGTGGTGTTAAGAAAATGGTCGGATTAAATTCATTCAGACAGAAATAGTTATATATATTTGATATTTTCGGCTCCTCTTCTTTTACAAAACAAAATATTAAGAAACGTTTTCTACGTCTCTCGCTTCCTCTTAAATGCCATAGATTTTTTGGGGATCATAAACGCCTCTTGCAGACTCCGGTCTGGTCAAATATATTTGAAGCCGAACGATTCTGACACAAGCGGAGTTCAAACTCACAACCTCAGTGTTGATATGCAAGTGGTATAGTAGTTGAACTACTTAGAACTTGGCCATCGAGGTCCTCTACACAAGGAAAATATTTTCTTGGATATTAAAGTACAGATATGAGTCAATCGGTCGTATCTTTATACTTATAAAAGTAAATATTTTATCACTTTTCATGCAGGGAAATAACTTGTGAACATTAATATTTATGATGGATGGATTACGCAGTTTATGAAGGAGAATTTCGTTGCAATATTGTCATATTCAATAAATTGGCAAGCATGATTCTTTAATCGTATTGTTCGTGTTGCTAATGTTGAAAAACTGAGGAAACTGTAACGCTGCTAAAAGTCTTGACGTAAATAAAACCCTTCAAAAACAATTAATATCTTTATTAATTTCTCATAAACTTTCTCTTTGCAGTTCACTGCCTTTAAAATTGTATTTTTATATGTAAAGTTATTGCCTTTTTATTTTTTCTAGTCACATAATGTTGTTGGAATTCAGGTATATGACTCAAGTTAAATGCTGATATTGTGTTAATCTCATAAACTTGTTAATCCAGCCAAATACTTCTGAGTGTCCATAGGGAGATATATATTTATTTTTCCTCAATTGTTATATATATATATTTCGTGTACTTTCACAGTACATGCACACAAACAGTCTTGACTTAAGTATTGTCTATACAAAGTTTTATATAGTTTTGAACGACTTGCAAAGACTCGACTGGATAATAATTTGTGGTTAAATATCAATTATGTGTAATAATTTACTATTCAAATGAATGAAAATAACTTCCTGTATGTTCGATACCGGTTTTATAATTGATAGATGTTTAATTTATGAAACAATAAATCCGTGTGTTTCTTTAGGAAATATCTCGTTTGCATATTTCACAAAAGGTGTAAATCGCTCATAACAGCATAATTTACGACCAATCAAAACTGACACTGTGAAAAAAAATTAATTTGGAAACGCTCATTTTTCTTTTTTCAAATTGAAGGATACAGAAAGAGCAGGTATGTTTTTATGCATCAAATAGTTAGTAAGATTAACTTAAATATTATAAAGTGTTGATTAACTTAAATATTATAAAGTGTTTTTAAATGAAGAACGACGAGTTTAAGTAATGCAATTATGATATTATGTAAAGTAGAAACTTCTTAATTTATTTAACTTGTGTTTGATCTTCTTTGTCTATCCGAGTATTTTTTCATATTTTTCTCTCCCAAAACCGGGCATGGCTTGATGTCGGGATGGTGGGTTCCTCATTTATCGTGCGATTGGTTCTATTTGTTTTATTAACAGATGGTTGTCTCCGACAACTTTACTTTATACAGAATATATATAATACAATTATGTGAGAAAGATGGAAAGAAATATTGACGTCAGAACTTGGAAAAAAAGTATTTTAAGAGATAACTTTCGTTGAATATTTCCACAAAGGGAAATTGTGATTACTGAGTTTATAGCAAAATAGATACTCTATTAACATTATAGATTCAAATACCTCACTACTGTATTTCAACTTATTTGAATTTGAAAAAAATGTGTACACTAGTATGACTTTTTTGTCGAATTTTACTAAGTCATTTACATTTGTACGTAGCATTTTTTCCCCCGCATTATCTTTTTGAATGATTGGAATTTGGAACAATTTCAGGGATTAATTTCCGAGATGTTGATGCAAAATATTTGAGCAAACAATTATTTTGCTTTCGAATATATATATTGTTCAACTGTACCCTATATATATATATATACTAAATTCTTAATATAACACTCTCAATCAAATAACTGCCAACAAATTCAACAATAATCAGGTCAATAGGTTCTTCTCTAATTTTTTTCTGTCAAATATCATACATTTGGTAAACAAAAAAGTGTTGAAAAACGATGTTCTAATGAATATTGATTTGCGGTTTACATGAAATTTATATTGTTAACTATTAACGAATACCACGATATGTCAGTTAAATTAAATATTGCAGAATACAAGTATATTAAGTAATCACCATGATCATATATATAGTAAACGTACTTAAATAAAACAGGAAGTGTCCCAGAAATACAGTAAGCTATATAAATTTAAAGAAAGACACGAGGCAAACTAAAGTGCAAGTGAGCAACACGATCCCCCCTTATTTTTCAACTCGGCCCAAAAGTAGGGGAGTGAACTCAATTACTCCGGGAGAGTAGGCAGAAACTGAGCCACTAGTTTGACGTTATCGGTCACAAAACACACTTAGTTTAGAAGCTCCATGCACTGTAGGCAGCAACATATATAAAATATTTTAAAGAATTACTCATTCTATATAGATTTTGAATAAACTTTAGAATTTCGATCTATCAAAATCTAGATATATTTATGAGTAGATCTATATTTAAATTAGATTGTAAGAAGTTGTAAAAACGTACAAACAATGTTTAGATTAATTTGCCTGTGCAAGCAAGAGACCATTATCACCACTTACAAAACATATATAAATCACACAGCATTATGCCATAATTTTTAAGTTTGAAATAAGATGTATGAAATTACCGTTTGTTTCATAATCGAATTAAAACTTGCTTTCTTTGACTGAAAAAAGCAACAACACCTAAAATATATTCTGTTATTATATATACAAAGGGAGATTATTATTTAATCATCTTCCATCAGAATCCCACAATTTATTGTGAAAAGATACACATTTTCCAATAGGCACGTTTCCAATATTAAGTCAAGCTAGATTTACATAGTTTATGGATCTACACTCCCTTTTTTATTAACAAAATTGATATTATAAATAGCGGGATCATTTTCAGTCAAGAAAAGAGAAAGATAACACAAAATTTATCAAATAAGAAAAAAAAATGCAAAAAAAAACTGTAAACCTGTTTACGACTTTTTGTCAGTTTTCGGAATCCTATCAACACCTGACCTGTAGAATCTTTTCAGGGCTATGTACAGAATTTCGATCCCTTTTTAGCGCTACCAAATTCGTACTAATTAATAAAAAATAAACGTATAACAATCCTTCATTTTTTCCGGCAATTAGCCAACTGTTGTACAAATAACAGGTATACAAATAATTTTTTGCTTTATTTGTACTTGTCTAATTCATCACTTGAACAGATATCTTCCTAATGCCAATCCACTCATATTAAAATCGAAGCAATGAAAATTTGGCATAGAAAATACTGGTACATAACATCTTCCCAATGACGATCAAGTTATATTTTTTTATAGTTATCAACGGTCTTTGTAGGCACACTGTGTCAATCGTTTATAATTCGTTGGAGAACATCGAGGATTTGTAAGCTAAAAGCTGTATCCACGAGTATTAGAAGTCAAAGAAACAGTGAAATACCTTTCATGTAGTATAAATGGTTGTATCATGTCGTAGTGCAAATAAAATTTTTGTCCACTGACCGCTACTTTCTTTTCAAAGTTTTATTGCATATAGTTTTAAAAGTAATTTTTGAAAATTTTATAAATCCTTGTTATTTTATCGTAGCATTTAAAAGGGAAAGCTGTTAAATGTATGAAAAAATCTAAATGGAACTATTTCCCGCCCTTTTTGAATTGATTATTTCCCAGACCTATTTGTAACTGTTTTCCTAATTTTTATGTTCACTTATTTATATTATATCCTTTTAAAAATCTTGTTATTTTGAAACAGAGGAGCAAAGTTTTAACATGCTTTTATTATACATTGAAACAATTATGATTGGCAAATCCAATGTATATATGATACAGAAAATCTGAAAGGGGAGATCAGATTATTTTGGTGGAAATGATGAAATAAACAGGAAAATCAATTTCTATTAAATTTTTAATCAGACAATATTAATATTTTTGATTTTCAATCAATCAGTCATACGTACCTTATCTTCTTATTTTGATGTGTATCACGGTTCTTCGCATTAACTCTTCTTAGGTCTTTATAAACGTGCATCCAATTTCAATATATGAATATTAAAAATAATTGTCCCAAGTCAGGAGCCTGTAATTTAGTGGCTGTCGCTTGTGGCTGTAAATCATATTTGTTTTTCGTTCCTTAATTTGTACATGAAGCCAGCCGTAAGTTTTCTCGTTTGAATTGTTTATACATTTGTCATTTCTGTACCTTTTGAAGCTGACTATGCAGTATTGGTTTTGCTCATAATTGAAGGCCGTTCGGTAATCTATAGCTGTTAATTTCTATGTCATTTTGGTCTCTTGTGGCGAGTTGTATCAAAGGCATACCACATCCTCATATTTTTATTTTTACTTTTTACTGTGTAATTTTTTTAATAGGAATATTTATGATTTGTATAGATTTGTAAACTTTCAAACTACTGCAATATAACTTTGTAACGATAAAAAGGCAGTAAAACTATATTGTATTAGCTTCACCTGAATTCCTGAGCTAAATTAGATATAAAATGATGTCAAAATATAGAGTATATTTGTATCTGAATGATGACTTAACAAACGTATAATAAAAAGTTTCATTAAAATATTTATATACGAATTAAGTGACTGGAGTACATAAGTAAAAAATGTACGACTGTCAAATTTGATTAATCTTATCAAGGTGTTAATTTGTTCTTTATTGTTTTAATGAATATTAATCTATTAGAATAGATTTGTCTTCTTTTATACATGAATGGAAGTGAGGCATACTTGAAAATTTCTTTATATTTTGTATTCCATTTATACATGAATGAAAATGAGGCATACTTTCTTTATATTTTGTATTCCAATTATACATGAATGAAAATGAGGCCATACTTTCTTTTTGTTTTGTATTCCAATTAAAAATGAATGAAAATGAGGCATACTTTCTTTATATTTTGTATTCCAATTATACATGAATGAAAATGAGGCCATACTTTCTATTTGTTTTGTATTCCAATTAAAAATGAATGAAAATGAGGCCATACTTTCTTTTTGTTTTGTATTCCAATTAAAAATGAATGAAAGTGAGGCCATACTTTCTTTTTGTTTTGTATTCCAATTAAAAATGAATGAAAATGAGGCTATACTTTCTTTTTGTTTTGTCTTCTTTTATACATAAATGGAACTAAGTGCGGGAGTTTCTCGTTGCATTGTAGACCCATTGGTGGACTTCGGGTGTTGTCTACTCTTTGGTCGGGTTGTTGTCTCTTTGGCACATTTCCCATTTCCATTCTTCATTTTAAAACAATCTGTAGTAGATCTTGTGTCCGCTTTGAGCATAACCTCTGCTGTGCTGAGCTATGTCCTTGCCGCAAGAAGTGGTCTTTATATGAATATGTTGACCGATGAGAATGATGCGATAAAAAGTTAAAATGTAGCTCTGATATTCCGAAACCTAATTGGTCCAACAACTAATATAGTCCATATTTTGATTGGCGTACAAATCATCGGGACGTTGGACTATATTAGGTATTGGACTGTAGATTTGATATTAAAAGCAATGTCTAGCTATTAAAATAAAATCTAAGAATAGTCGACACTGATCACTGTAGTTAAAGTAGTGTCTCCTCTACGAGTCTTGAACATTAAAACTCAATATTAAATAAAAGACACTGCTATTTTCAGTGTTTGGAACAGGTTGACTGTCACTGTTCAGGTCACAGCCAACAGTTCAACATAGAACTCTATAGGGAAACCAGAGGACCTTTTTTGTCAGAAAACAGTCAGACATCCAAAGATACGACCCACACTGATCTGTGTCCACACTTATTTATATTTGATATATATATCTTGAATAGTTTTTTGTCCCTTTTATATATTGTGTTAGGCAATATTGACAGAATTGTGTTTATATTTAAGAATTGATGATTATTATTGAACTAAACACCTTCTCTATAGTAAATTGATATCTGTATAATATATCTAAAGATTGACATGTA
This sequence comes from Mytilus trossulus, assembly GCF_036588685.1. Taxonomy (NCBI): domain Eukaryota; kingdom Metazoa; phylum Mollusca; class Bivalvia; order Mytilida; family Mytilidae; genus Mytilus; species Mytilus trossulus. The sequence goes on from NC_086378.1 coordinate 5,016,662, forward strand.
CACCTGGTAAAATATTCATGAGCAATTTTAAATAGTTGACAGGAGTCATCAATAATGACGATTTTCATAGACGGTGGTGTCATCATTTTAGAAATATCCGAATCGTCAAAGAATTTCATATTTAACGATGTGTCTGTGTCTCAACTCGATCACTATCAACATATTCTTGTGGCCTTAATTTGTGGCCTAGATTTTTATATACCTTGCAGAATGGTCTTCTGATCTGTATATAACGATTGTGGATTTTTATTCCGATTGTTATGTTATACTTGATCATATTTTTAAATATTTAAAGCCCGAGGCGTAGCCGAGAACTGATACTTAAGTTCGTGGTTCGTAATTGGTTTCCTTTGAAGTTTGCCTGATGTTGTTACATGTCTTTGTAAACGACAATTATTAGTATTGAATTATATTTTCAGATGGAGGCTCCAACTTATGTCACACTTGCCTTGTTAACACTTGGATATGCTGTAACAGTTGTAGTCAGCTTGATAGAACCAGTGTCTCTACCATACGACCTTGACCGTTGTATAACACAGCATATATTACAGTCGAATACCTCTCATACACCGCCTCATTTGGCTGAGGCGTTCTGCGTGAAGAAGTTTATTTTACATAACCCTAATTTGAGGGTGAAAGTGAACTTTACAACAGACGAGACTGATTATATACAATCCTTGTTCAGACAAGTAGAAGCAGACGCCGGTGAAGATACTCAGAAAGGTAGATTCAAACGGCAAACGGGAGGATGGAGAAGACACCGGAGGGAAATTAGATCAGCGCCGTATATAGAGTGGCAACAGTATGTTCGTGCAGTGACACGCTTGAAGAGGGTCCAGGTAATAAAAACTCTCTTTAAAAAAAACTTGTATGCTGAGCCTTTTCAAATTGAACAGAAACAATAAAATATCTCCCTTGCAAAAAGTTATAAATTGTACCTCGCTTGATCTTTTATTTTTATTTTTTAGAACTGACTTAAAAGTCATTTAAAAAAAGACGAAAAAGGTAACGCATCGACATAAAATCCTTTCCAACAGCTATCTTTACAAAACATATCAGTATCTATAGTCATGATCAAATAGACTTAAAAATATATTTTTTGACTTTGTCACAAAAACATAATCATTTACATTGCAGAGCGGAACCAATGGAAGAAGCCGTTATGATACCTTGGCAGCAATACACACTGCAGCAGTTGATGAAGTACATTTTGGTCCATCCTTTTGTCCATGGCATAGACTTTATCTAATACTGTAAGTACTAACACTAGTTCATTTTAAATTTTATTTTGAGGCAAAATCGTTCATCTTTTATAACACGTCGCCAGTAAACTTAATTTGCGACCATCAAATCACCAATTGATGCATGCCGTTGGAGTTTGAAATGTATATGCATATACAATACAGATATCTTCTAAGTAGCTATTTACACATACTTCGAATATTAGGACTCTCCTTGAAAAGCAAAGTTATTTAAAGACAAACTTGATATAAATGTCTCCCCAAATAAATGCGAGTAGACTTAGTTGTTCAAGATTGACACCAGTTTCTGTTTCTCTATTGAAATTAATTTTGCTAACAAGTGAAATATAACTTTTCTTTTTTGAACTTTCCATTTCTTCTTTTTATAGAGTTGAGACAGCTCTTCGAGTTCCCATACCTTACTGGGACCCAACTGTTGATGGTGCCATGGACGACCCAACACAGTCCGTTGTGTGGACCAATAAATATTTTGGTAACGGCAATGGTCCGGTAGTGGTTGGTCCATTTAGACATTATTATACACCTACAGGACCACTTTCTCGTGATATTGGGTCTGATGGACTTTTATTCTCAAAAGAAAATATACAGCGGTTGTTTAGATTTCGTTTTAATAGAGATATTTTTGAACCGGCTTCATTAGGTGATCAGATGTCTACATTGGAAGGACAGCATAACATGGTACATTTCTGGATTGGTGGACATATGAATGAATTTGAATACGCTGCATATGATCCAGTGTTCTGGAATTATCATGCATACGTTGATTATGTATGGGAAAATTTCCGTAGATTGCAAGTCAGGAGAGGTGTGAATCCCGAGCTTGATATTGTGAGGTCTTGGCAACAAGATCCGGATAGTTTTGCAGTTGGATTGCAAGGTTTAAGAATTCGGGAGGGTTATTCCGGACGAATTGCAGGAATGGTGACCTATGAGTCAATGCCAAAATGTCCAGAATGTGGGAATAGTGCTGACATGTATTGCCGCCGAGATGTCTGTGTAGCAACAAGTGGGTCTTATAGGAGAAATCGAATCTCTTTTCCTCGTCGTGTGTTCAACCGTGGAAGTTTTAGAAACTTATTCAGTCGTTTACGAGGGAAACGAAGTTTAATAAGTCAATTCAATGGTGTTAAGGACACCAGTGTTGAATTAACAGATTTGGCTTTTGTGCCTGTGAAGGTAATCAGAAATCGGAAAGAAGACATAACTAACTATACCTCTCCCAACATAACTACTGACATTAGCCAAGAATGTATAAGACACCCAGAAACTCTGCACAATAATGTCATTTACGTAGAGGCTGACGGACTAAACTATAAAGGAAAGTATAAAGACTCTACTTACGTGAATCAGTCAGCTATAATTTACATAGGTGCTCAGAAACCGACAAATGATACGTCGGAGGTCTTTATAACTGCTTATGACAGATGTGGTAGAATATGTATTCCGAATTGTTTGGTCAAAGACAGTCAACCACCAATATATAAAACATGTACAGGGGCAATTCGAATAACATCACAAAATCCAGTTATGTACTTATCATTTCCCTATGACTCCGAACTCCAACAACAAGCAAATACGACAATACCACCAATAGAATTTCATTGTACATTCTGAAGAATCATTGAGTTGGTAAAACATCTTACATATTGCAGAAAATAATTATTTGGATAAAGGTTTATTGTAGTTTTAAGGAGAAAAATACTGCTAATTGAGCATTATGTTATAAGAAGAAGAAAACGTCTTAATTTTTCAGGTATATGCCACCTATAGTACAAGATAATTAAACAGAAAAACGCGGATAAATAAAACACAAAGCAAATAATACTGAATTCAAAGAATTAGTGACATGGCCCTTTTTAAATTTTCAAAAAAACAAGTTAGATATAAAGATAATGATAATAAAATTAAAATAAAAGTTGGGCAGATATATCAGTATGTTTCAATATTTGTTTAAAAAACAAATAAAAAAACCCACTACAAATCAGAATAGCACAATTGCAATCCGTCCCGTAAGATAGTATCAATGATACCTTGAATGCAGTTGACACCAGAAATATAAGCCTGGTTGATATCTATGATCAGTTTTTGCATGCTTAGAAATAAATGTGTGAATGTAGATTTCCCATTCGTGTCAAAAACGTATACATTAGTCCTTTGAAACATGTGGTTATTTTTCTTCTTGTTTGACACATTTTAGTGTATAGTTTTCAGACAAGAGGGAGCGAAAAGAGCCAACTACGTGTATCTGATGAAATGTATAAGAAATTAAAAAAAATGTTTGTCATTGATTGAATGCATAAATATACAAATTCTTTTCTTGTGTATAATTTGTAATGAATATGCTGTTTGGGTTATACCCCCTGTTTCAAATAATTAACGTCGTTGACATAGGAACATCGATGAAATATGAATGCTGCATGAATATTTATGAAAGGAAAATCTCAATAAATACATGGTAGTAACAGAACAATGTTTATGTTATTCCTTTTCCAACCAGTTATTGGAGTGTGTATGTTACTACGAACTCGAAAATAAGACGAGTGTGTTTGTTACTACGAACTCGAAAATAAGATGAGTGTGTTTGGTGTGTTTTTTTTGTACATTACAATCATTTCGGAAATACATATAAATATACACTAAAAGGGTAGCTTCTCCAAGTTTTGAACATTATAATGAAGTAGACGCATCAGTATGCATTATATATCCCATATAAAGCGCATGAGCCTTTGAAATAGTTTTTTTTTATAACCATAGCCGTATTTGACACTTGTAATAAGGACTAATAGTTAAAACAAGAGGCTCCCAAGAGCCTGAATCGCTCACCTTAATTCTTTTGGTTAAATCTCTCATCAATGATTATTTTGGCTTTTTAATTTATTTAAATGTTTTTTGGATCGTCCTATTTTCTTCAAAAGCCCCAAAAAATAATCATTTTCTCCTATGTTCTATTTTAGCCATAGGAGCTATGTTTCTTGACATACAAGGAAATAAAATATAAAATTTATACTAGATACTCTGAAACTCATTTAGCCTAAGTTTGGCTGAAATTGATAAAGCAGTTTCAAAGGAGAAGATTTTTTAAAGTAAGTCAACATGATGAACAAATTGTGAAAAAAGTCTTTAAAGGGCAATAACTCCTTAAGGGGTCAATTGACAATTTTGGTCAGATTGAATTAATTGAAGATCTTACTTTGCTGAACATTATTGCTGTTTACAGTTTATTTCTATCTATAATTATATTCAATATAATAAACAAAAACAGCAAAATGTCCTTAAAATTATCAATTCAGGGGCAGCAACCCAACAACAGGTTGTCTGATTCATCTGAAAATTTCAGGGCAGATAGATCTTGACCTGATAAACAATATTATCCCATGTCAGATTTGCTCTAAATGCTTTGGTTTTTGAGTTATAAGCCAAAAACTGCATTTTACCCCTATGTTCTATTTTTAGCAATGGCGACCATGTTTGTTGATAGATCATAACTTCGTATACAATTTACAAACTAGATACCCTAAGGAACATTCAGTTAAAGTTTGGAAGTATTTGGCCCAGTAGTTTCAGAAGAGAAGATTTTTGTAAAAGATTACTAAGATTTACGAAAAATGGTTAAAAATTGACTATAAAGGGCAATAACTCCTAAAGGGGTCAACTGACCATTTCCGTCATGTTGACTTATTTGTAAATCTTACTTTGCTGAACATAATTCCTGTTTACAGTTTATCTCTATCTATAATAATATTCAAGATAATAACCAAAGACAGCAAAATTTCCTTAAAATTACCAATTCAGGGGCAGCAACCCAACAACGGGTTGTCTGATTCATCTGAAAATTTCAGGGCAGATAGATCTTGACCTGATAAACAATATTATCCCATATCAGATTTGCTCTAAATGCTTTGCTTTTTGAGTTATAAGCCAAAAACTGCATTTTACCCCTATGTTCTATTTTTAGCAATGGCGACCATGTTTGTTGATAGATCAAAACTTCGGATACAATTTATAAATAAGTTACCCTAAGAAACATTCAGTTAAAGTTTGAAAGTATTTGGCCCAGTAGTTTCAGAGGAGAAGATTCTTGAAATAGTTTACGACGACAGACGACGACGGACGACGACAGACGACGGACGACAGACGACGACGGATGCCAAGTGATGGCATAAGCTCACTTGTCCCTTCGGGACAGGTGAGCTAAAAAGTAAAGGTTTTGCTCCAGTTATCTGAAATCTGAAAAAGAAAGAGGACCGTCACATTGAACACAGTTTAACATAGAACACTCCGTGAAAGGCAACTTGAAAAGAACGCCCAAAAACATTGGAAGGAGACAATCAATATATAACCTATAAACAATTACTATCCACATGATCTGTGTCCAACTAAACTAAGTTATTGTCCGGAAACGTATTGCGTCTTCGAACGACAACATAGCATTATACGACGCAAAAATATGTTTGCAGTCGTATAACAAATGTTTTATAATATGAAAGAGAAGATTGGTAAGATTGCCATTGAGACAACTCTTTACAAGAGATCAAATGATACAGAAATAACAGATAAAGGTCACCATACGGCCTTCAACAATGAGCAAAGCCCATACCGCATAGTCAGCTATAACTTAAATGCTCAGGAATTAAAAATGTTAACAATTCAAAAAAGATTTGAAAATGGCTTGATTCATGTACACAAAAAATATAATGTAACACAGCAACAAACGACAACCACTGTCTTCCAGCAATTAGTCTACAATATAACATTTTTTTTTATTATCATTCCATGTAACCGTAGCATGTGCCTTGTTTATTTTCATTGGCTGTTGTGCATTCTTGTATTTCTCCATGGGTTTGCTGAACCGAAAACTATTTTCTCTTCTGTACACATTTGATTCTAGTTTTCATTTTGTGTTTAATACAAAATACTAATACTCATTTTACATGGTCTGTCTTGTGCAAAGTTTATTTTAAATTCTTACCAGACCAAGTCATTATTTTACAAAATCCTCCTGATAGGGGTTCAGTGTTCATTAATTTAAAGGTCAACTATATTTAGGTAAAAGGGGTGAATTTATACGTGTATGTCTTGCCCATGAAAATAAGGTCAAGGTCAAATGATACCTGCAAGATAGAAAAATTTGTAAGGGTTCCGCGGAACCCAGTGTCTCGCCTATTTTTGCCGAAAATCACAGGCTCAACAACAATGAGGAAAAAAATCAATAAAAATATTCCTCTTTTTACTATTTTATGATTGTAAAAAAATCTAAGTCTATTTAGAAGTAAATTCCAGAAAAAACGGAGTTATCTTTTTACAAACTTGACTTCTGGATACAATCTTATGATCATAAATAAGCTTCTGTCCAAGTTTGGTACAAACCCAGGATAGTTTAAGAAAGTTATTAAAATTTTAAAAACTTTAACCACAGAGTAAATGTAATGGTTCCCCGCAGAAAAACTAAGTCTATTTAAAAGTAAAATATGGAAAAAATGGATTTGTTTATTTACAAAATTTACTTCTGGATACTATCTTATGATCATAAACAAGCTTCTGTCCAAGTTTGGTACAAACCCAGGATAGTTTAAGAAAGTTATTAAAATTCTAAAAACTTTAACTACAGAGTGAATGTAATGTTTCCCCGCAGAAAAAACTAAGTCCATTTATAAGTAAATACGGAAAAAATAGAATTTTATTTTTACAAAATTTACTTCTGGATATTATCTTATGATCATAAACAAGCTTCTGTCCAAGTTTGGTACAAACCCAGGATAGTTTGAGAAAGTTATTAAAATTCTAAAAACTTTAACCACAGAGTGAATGTTTTGTTTCCCTGCAGAAAAAAACTAAGTCCATTTATAGTAAAATACAGAAAAAATGGAATTTTATTTTTACAAAATTTACTTCTGGATACTATCTTATGATCATAAATAAGCTTCTGTCAAAGTTTCGTAGAAATCCAGTATAGTTTCAGAAAGTTCTTAAAATTTCAAAAACTTTAACCACAGAGTGAATATTTGTTGACGCCGCCGCCGACGCCGACGCCGACGGAATGTAGGATCGCTTAGTCTCGCTTTTTCGACTAAAGTCGAAGGCTCGACAAAAATACGCCTTACAACCATTCAATACACCAGATATAGTTGTCCTATAATTGCTTATAGTTTTTAAAATACAGATCAAAGTTGAATCCACAAAAACTTAACAATGGACCATGAAAATAAGGTCAAAGTCAGATGGAACCTGCCAGACTGATATGTACCTATTACAGTCATAAAATACACAAAATCTAGTTGACCTATTTGTAAAACAGACCAGAACACAAACACTTAACATTAACCAATGAACCATGAAAATGAGGTCAACATCATATGTAACCTGCCATACTGACATGTACGGTCCATTACAGTCATTTCATTCAACAAATAAAATTGACCTTCTGCTTAAAGTACTATCTAGTATTGGAGTAACAGCCATTGTCATGCAACTTTAACTTTGATCACAGGTTCATAACATGAGGTCGAGGTCAAGTGAAGACGGTCTGACAGACATGTCGACTTTGCAAGGAATACTTTACCAAATATTGTTATCCTATTACTTATAATAAGTGATAAATGCAAATGACGACAAATGATTTTTTTACAAACAGTCGCTGATCCATGAAAATGAGGTAAAGAAAATTAGAAAAGGACACAATGACAACGGTTAATTCTGGTAGTATAATACAAATAGGCTTAACAATGTAAGCTAAATGACAATCAAACCTTGAAAATGAGGTCAAGGTCAGTTAAAACCTGTCTGATATGTATGAAGACCTGAAAGGATTTTATTAACTCTCTGGTTTCCATCACAAATATAGGCTTGCTACCATAATATATACACATGGAAAAAAGTATTGCAACACCTTGATTTTTTAAAAATTGAAAAATCAGCCTCTTTTTATGGATGACAAATAATAAAATATGTGTATAATATTATTGAATCATAGTTCATGATAACATAGGCATAGAAACGAACAAAAAATGTTTGAAAAAAAATGATTTATATAACCACAATTTTTATAACCAGGAGAGACAATCACATAAATTTAAAAACTTGGTTATTTAAAGTGTTATAAAAAACAATGAGGATAAAAACATCTGTTTTGCTGTTTATGGGTACAGTAGCTGCATGTGCAGATAAAAACTCAGGTGATAGAGTGGGGTGCACATTTTCCCACATCTTTTCATGTTTTCTACAGTTTATGTTCAGGTTTAAATGTTTTTGAAGTATACTGATATTTCTATATAAAGATAACTTCAAATGCAAAACATTCTTAAGCTTGAAAACGTGTCTGTTTGAATATAATCATCTGAAAAGTAAGATTAAAGCGTGTTTCGAAATTTCCTGATTTTTTGTCATTGGGGAACACATATTGGCCATTTTTACACATCTGTTTAAAACCAAATAACCACAGCTTTAAACAACATTGATCAAATTAATTTCATTATAGATAAATAGCAGACATTTCAAAGGTGTTAAGAACTAAAATTTATGGCATTCAGTCAAAGAATTACTTAGAAATACTTCTTTGAATTCGTTTTTTTCTTCTTCAGGAAATCGGCCGAAAATTGTTGTCCGTTTTTCGGTCCTTTTTAGTAAGTGCCGCAATTTTGTCTCGGTTTTAAAAAATAATCATATTTGCTATATAATATCATTTACCGGTATATGTCTTCCATTTCAGTCATCCTTTTAAGTTTTTACACCTCAAAATCGTTAAACGGCGAAATTGTGTCCCCACTCTACTTAAAAATAATGGTTAACTAGTTCTATTTTACCAAACTATATCACAAAAAAATAAAGAGTGTTTTTTTAATTTCAATTTCAATTTGGTGTTGCAATACTTTTTTCCATGTGTATATATATAGCCTACATGGGAAACAAGACGTCAAAATGTTCAAAACGACCAAAAGCCTGAAGACATTAGAAAATAAATAAAATCAAAAACTCAAAACTGTTTTGCATGACAAACAATTTTAACAATACTAAACCACAATGCTGCTAATGTCCCAAGGCATACAGAAATTAATTTAAAATTAAAATAGCAATTTGTTCAGGTGTTCTTAACTAGCTTGTGTTGGTTTTTTATACTTGGAAAATACATGTTAATGTATTATAAAATAAATAGTTGGTTAACAAATAATAGTTGCTTGTTAATAGATAATTGTAATACCCTAGGCCAAAAAAATCTCTTTGTCATTCTGAAATTATCAATCCACATGTGAAGGTTGAACAATTTCCATATACTAACTGAGGTTAGCCATAAATACAGAAACAATCAAGTATGAATTCAAAAAAGAACAGATTTTTTTTAAATAACTGTAATTTAGTTTCATAAAAATATTTTATTTTAAAATAATTTTATAACATATATATATATAATAAACTCTTTGTTAATATAATATTCATGTAACAAATTCCATTCTTCCTTTGAAAATAAAATATTCCAATAAAAATTCCAACTTGCACATAGTAGAATATTACAAATAAACATTTTAATAGCACCTCTCCATATGGGATTTATTTATGCAATTTCTTCCACATTATTGGCCAAGATCATGAAGATCAGTCAGTCTCTTTGTCTATTATTATTCAAATTCTATTAGCTTTGTTCCAGCTGTCCCCCTTGTAATCACAACTCAATAAATCTGTTTCTAAAGTGTTTTTTTTAGTTTAAATGAAAATTATTCCAAGTACAATATTTAATTTTTTAGATGTGAACAAGAACTAAACAAATATGTGATCTGAGACTTATCAATCTATAGTCGGACACCCCTCATGTTCTTTTTTCAGTAACAGTTGCTAATGATGCAATGTCATTCATCATGTTCATGTTGGTTGATTTTTTGTTGATTTTTTTTTATCATATTCAAAATATTACAAGGATTGTGGCAGAGTTGTATTCTTTGGACTCAATGGATTTATTAAAAGAGTTATGAAAAAGTTTAAAGACTAACAGTTAAAATGCCATAGACTGAAGGACATTAAGGAACTGCTCACACTGGCATCTTTTTGCTATAAATCAAACCATTGGTTTTTGTTTCCCATTTTGTCATGTCTGAGCTGTTTAAAGGGGTATGGGTTTAGTTATCAAATTATTAAAGTTTGTACAGTGATCTTCGGTTACTTACATCCACATAGTCAAGTCATCATTCAAGCTATGGTCAAATCAGGTGAAATCATGCCACATAATATTCTTTTTTTCATGAAACTTTCCAGATTTCATTCAAATATTCATTGATTGATGCAAAAATATTTCATCATGATCAGTTCAAACATTAAACTTTTATACGAATATTTCTAGAATCAGATAGAATGACACCTTTTAAGGTTTAAAATTTGTAATAAGAAAATCAACTTTGTGTGACTTGTGCTCAGTCAACATTAAACATAACAGATAAGATAAATGTACAATAAATAATGCCATTGCTTTAATTCTTTGTAAAAATTGATAAATCACTTATAATTAATATAAATTTTTGCATGAGTATACTAAATATTAACCAATATCAACTTTCTACTCGACCATTTTTACCGTATTTTATCCTAGAAAAATAAATATCAAATAAAAATGAGATAGCATTGTCAAAGAGTACTCTGTAATGAGTTGGTAAGAAATAAAAATTGAAAAGTTGTGCTGGTGGCCATACAGCTAACTCAGCAACATATAATTTCCCGCCTTTTTCCAAAAATTCTTCTTTCACAGCAGTCAATGATTTCTTTTCTAATAGAGTTGTTATTCCTAGAAATAGTCCAATCACAACAGGTGAACACACCAGCTGATCAACAATCACCTTTTTAGCCAATAACCTATAGCATCTACCTGGAATCCACCAATCAAGAAACAGATACCAATAGTGACAGAATGGTCCAATGAAAAGACCTGTAATAGCTACATCACGTGAACGTAGTATATCGAGGCTATCAATTTCCTTTTTTGTAATTTGGAATCGTTGATTTATGAAGTCTCCTGTTGTAGATAAAGTTACTGCTATACCTACATTGGTATATAATAAATACTTCCTTGAGAACAATATTCTTCCCCTTGCTGCCCAGGTTTTTACAATAGGATGAAATGCAACTCTTACTGAACCAAAGTTCATCTTTGAATGGTAATATCTGGTATAAATGTTTTATGGCACACATTTACTCATTGTTTCTGAAAAAAAAAAAAAAAAAAAAATATTAAAAATTTCAATAATCAGCTTTAGTAACAAATTGCAGTTTTTGTCTGTTTTACAGTGCTTATCCAGTGACCTTTGTGGTATCACAATAGCAATGACTGAAACAGTTTACCATATTGCAGTTAGATTTCTACTCCAACTATCTGATCAACTAGTAAAATTTTTAGCAGATTGCTCAAGTGAAATGTTGTTAGTATGAAGTGAGTGCTGTAAAATAAAAAGTAATACTTACCATCCAGAACCTGAGTTTAATAGTTGATACCTTTGTCAATCATTTCTAACAAAAATAATATCTTACTATAGTATGAGTAACTAAATAAAAAGGTCTAATTTTGACATGGACACTTCCATCATAAATAAATATCATCAACGAATAGTTCAAAACATTGTTTTGTAGGTGTATATTTTATAGCTTTGCCTTCTAAGAGAAAGTTATTGTGCAATTGTGATTCGAATTATATTTTCTATACAAATTACTGATCTGCTGGCATTAAAGGGAAATAATTTACATGATTGATAATCAGCAAAATTTTGATCTGTCTGACAAATATCAAATTTCCCCATTTAATTTGTTTGTAACATTATTTCTGTGATTATTCAACTTTTATCCTCTGTTCTGAAAAGAACAATGAAATTTATTGAGTTATGAAAGATGATTTAAAATATTGAAAAAAGATGTTAAAACCCTGATTAAATTTTTAGTGTACATTTGAACTCAATAAAAATTATTTCCCTTTAATGCCAGCAGATCAGTAATTTGTATAGAAAATATTATTCAAATCACAATTGCACATGTACAATAACTTTCTCTTAGAAGGCAAAGCTATAAAATATACACCTACAAAATAATGTTTGGAACTATTCATTTATAATATTTATTTATGATAGAAGTTTCCATGTCAAAATTGGACCTTTTTATTCAGTTACTCATACTATAGTAAGATATTATTTTTGTTAAAAATGATTGACAAAGGTATCAACTAACTGGTTCTGGATGGTAAGTATTACTTTTTATTTTACAGCACTCACTTCATACTAACAACATTTCACTTGAGCAATCTGCTAAAATATTTTACCAGTTGATCAGTTAGTTGGAGTAGAAATCTAACTGCAATTTGGTAAACTGTTTTAGTCATTGCTATTGTGATACCACAAAGGTCACTGGATAAGCACAGTAATTACAATATGTTCTACATGTTGATAGGCAAATTACATGGTTTGTTATAACATTTTAGATAGATGTATAAGGGGTGAAAAAAAAATTTGTAAAAATTTTCATCAAAGGGCAATAAATCTAATCAGTAGTTGTCGTTTGTTTGTGTAATATATACGTGTTTCTCGTTTCTCGTTTCTCGTTTTGTTTATATAGATTAGACCGTTGGTTTTCCCGTTTGAATGGTTTTACACTAGTAATTTTGGGGCCCTTTATAGCTTGTTGTTCGGTGTGAGCCAAGGCTCCGTGTTGAAGGCCGTACTTTAACCTATAATGGTTTACTTTTTAAATTGTTACTTGGATGGAGAGTTGTCTCATTGGCACTCACACCACATCTTCCTTTATCTATGAGGAGTCTACCAACGATTTTGACCATGAAGATTTATTTGTAACACTTATGCTAATCATTTTTGCTACAGATTTTAACATGTTTAGGAAAAAAGACAAAAAATGAAAAAAAATGTTAAAAAATTTGTTATGTAAGGGCAATGACTCCTATAAGATTAAAGTGAAATCACAAAAATACTGAAATCAGAGGAAAATTCAAAACATTTCAAAGTAATCTGAAAGTTTGGACATAGAAAATTGGTAGAAATCAACACCCTGAACATTTTGCTACAGTCAGATTTTCTAATTTTATAACAGTTCTTAAAATAATCTGACAAAATTTGCATTTAACCCCTTGTCTTTTTTGTCGCGCCTTCAACATTATAGTCAAATAAGCAAGACATAGCAATCCTACATTCCCTAGGTGGCTGCTTCACAAATATTCACTCTGTGGTTTAAGTTTTTAAAATTTTAATAACTTATTTGATCCTAAATTTGTACCAAACTTGGACAGAAGCGTGTTTATGATCATTTATAGCATGATTAGATAGAATCCAGAAGTGAAAAAAAATAAAATCCATTTTTTCCATTTTTACTTACCCCCGTACATGACTTTAAATGAACTTAGTTTTTCTGCTAGGAAACAATACATTCACTCTGTGGTTAAAGTTTTTAAAATTTAATTAACTTTCTTAAAACTATCCTGGATTTGTACCAAATTTGGACAGAAGTTTGTTTCTGATCATAAGATAGGATCCGAAAGTAAATATTTTTTTTCCCTGCATGTTACTTTTAAATGAACTTAGTTTTTCTTTCAGTTAACATTACATACAGTCTGCAGTTAAAAGTTTAAAACATTTATTAGATTTATCTGGGACTAAATACAATAGTCCCAGGATTCATAAACTATCCTGGATGTTATCCAAACATGGACAGAAGCCATATTACAATCAAAAGATAATCAGATAGCATCATGAGTATTGAGAGGAATATTTTTATTGATTTTTTTCCACATTTTTTGTCGAGTCTGCGATTAAAAGCAAAAGTAGGTGAGACAATAGGTTTCGCAGAACCCTAACAAATTTTTAGCCATGTTGGCCATCTGTATCAATATAAATTCTGCCAATGTAGGCACACCTCCATCTTGATTGACAGGCAAGATCATTTGACATTTTTAAAACTAGATACACTGATAATGATTGTGACCATTTTTGTTTAAATTTGGTGCAGTAAGTTTCAGAGAAGATTTTTGTAAAATTTAACAGACCATGACTGATGCCAAGTAATGACCACAAATAAGCTCCATTGATGTATTCATATTGTGACAGAGCTACAGTCACTGTGCTACAGCCTACACAGTCCTTCAAGACGTCATAACTAAATGGACTTCAGTCTACAATGTAACCTGTCCCAGATTTATATCAGGTTACATCTTATCGTGGTTAGCAAATATGGTCCATCATGTATAGGCCTATGCCCCACAGGCACTTGTTTGACCTCTTGTTTCTATCCATTGGAAGAACCACTATCAACGTATATTTATACATATCTCTCCTTCTCTTCATACCAGAATATGTGACAATGTAGACTGACAATGATTGTCCCAAATTCAGCAGATCCTTTGTATCGTGTGTAAAACTTACCCTTATGTTTTATAACCGGTCCAAGGTTATGTAAAATTAGTGAGTTACTTTCGGTTCTCCACGGCATGAGGATAACATATAAATTGCTAAATTTCAAGGAAAACGAATTATCCACACTCAAAGCAGGTGCCGGTTTGATATATGAGTGATTATTATGACATATATGGACGTGTATAATAATCCGAGTAATTATTTTTGCTTTTAACAGCATGTAGGCCTGCAAGACAAAAGGAAAAATGAAAAATATCAACGTTGTACTTCAATTTTACGGAACGGCGTCAGTATTGGCGGGCACCACACTTTTTTTGGCTCACCTGCCCAATAGGGGCGTACATCTCTAAAACCTGGGAGCAGTCAGTAAAACTAAAACATTTAGAGCAAAAGAAAAAGATGAACTTTTATACGCATCAGAAAATGTTGGTTTACTGCCTCATGGACATTTTGCATGTTCAGTTGGTTATTAGGCTATCTTGAACATTTTAATAGATAGAGATAAACTATAAACACTCAATATTGTTCGGCAAAGTAAGATCTACAAATAAGTAGAAGTGTTGATAATTGTCAATTGACCCCCAGAAAAAATGAAGTCAGTTTTCCACAATTTTTATTAATTTTTTTTTACAAAAATCTTCTCACAGAAGTTGCTGGGCCAAAAAAAAAACTTAGACTAAATCATCCTTTTGGGTATCTCGTTTTAAAATTTATCCGATGACTCCAGCCATTCGCAAAGTTGACCCTATGCCTAGAAATAGAACCGGGGAGAGGGGGTGTTAAATTGCAGTTTTTTACTTATATATATCTGAAACTAAAGCATTTCGAGCAAATCCTATGCGATTAAAATTGTTCATCAGTTCATTTTGAAAGATATATCTGACAAGATATTTTCAAACGCAACAAACAACCCTTGTTGGATTGCTGTCCCTGGTTATTTTTTATTTCAAAGAAATCCTTTTGCCGTTTTTGGTTATTATTTTGATAATTATAATACTGATTAGAGATAAAAAAAAAAAAAAAAAAAAAAAGGACGAAAGATACCAGAGGCACAGTCAAACTCATAGATTAAAAAAAAAAAAACTGACAACGCCACATGGCTAAAATATATAAAGACAAACAGACAAATAAAAGTACAGAAGACAAGACATGGAAAACTAAAGACTAAGCAACACAAACCCCACCATAAACTGTGGTGATATTAGGTGCTGCGGAAGGGTAAGCAGATCCTGCTCCACATAAATCAAATCAAAGTTTAATTCATTGTCGAGACATAGTAAACAAAGTACGTGAGCTTTTTAAATCGACATTATAATTAATTACACACAAGCAAATAACATGCAAACAACACACATATATTAATACAAAATACATACAATACAGCAGGATATTAAAAGCACATGCATGACATAAGCAAATAATATACTGTTCATGCAGATAAGATATAAAACAAGAATGTGTCCATAGTACACGGATGCCCCACTCGCACTATAATTTTCGATGTTCAGTGGACCGTGAAATTGGGTAAAAACTATAATTTGGCATTAAAATTAGAAAGATCATATCGTGGGGAACATGTGTAATAAGTTTCAAGTTGATTGAACTTCAACTTCATAAAAAACTACCTTGACCAAAAACTTGAACCTGAAGCCGGACGAACGAACGAACAGACGGACGAACGGACACATAGACCAGAAAACATAATGCCCCTCTATTTTCGTAGGTCGGGCATAAAAATAGCTATTTTTTCCATGTTGTGTCTTCTGTATTTTTATTTGTATGTTTGTCTCTTTTTATTTTTAGCCATTTTGTATGTTTGTCTCTTTTTATTTTTAGCCATTTTGTATGTTTGTCTCTTTTTATTTTTTAGCCATGTGGCGTTGTCAGTTTTTTTGTTTTTTTCAATCTATGAGTTTGACTGTCCCTCTGGTATCTTTCGTCCCTTTTTTTTTCGTTTCTCGTTGTTTTTTATATAGATAAGCCCGTTGGTTTTCCCGTTTGAATGGTTTTACACAAGTAATTTTGGGACCCTTTATAGCTTGATGTTCGGTGTGAGCCAAGGCTCCGTGTTGAAGGCCGTGCATTGACCTATAATGGTTTACTTTTTTTAAAATTGTTATTTGGATGGCCATCTTCCTATATCTATTCATATATGAAGTGGAGAGCTCTTTCCTGTATTTTTTCAATTTTTTGCGTATTTATTTCACTACAGAAATGCCAAATTACCGGACAATAATTAAAATTTGAAAGAATGAAAGAGTAGTAAGCTGTTAGACGTCCAACCTGTTTAGATATTTGCCAATACGTTTAAGAATGTTCATCACATGACCTTCTATCGCCTTCTTGATTAAAAGTTAGATTATTCCCAATAAACGTCACGCACGCTGTTCCTACAACCCCTTTGATTTAAAACAGAATCTTCAAAATTTCCTCCGCAAAACAAAATAAAATGTTAACAAACACTAACCACTATAAAAGCTAATTCAGTATATGTTTTCCTTTATGTTTTTATAGCTTTTGGTCATCTGCTTAGTAATATCTAGTATATTTGAGGATTAAAACAACAAAACTATGTGAAAAAAACGGATGTCCAACGTTACAATTTTGAACAACTGTTTTATTTCTTATGTATAGTGATCCTATTTCTTATTCTCTGATCTTCCCGAAACTTGGCAGACGCAACGAAGTGTGTCAGTTCTTGGTTAAATCAAAGCCGTCCTGCTGTCGAATTTCGTTTGACTCGGCGGCTGCTTATTAAGCTGGAATAAGAAAAAATGTCCAATGACGTTTTTCGTTGACTTAACGGCTGAAAGGTAGTTTTATAAGTAGACATAGCTAAAAATGTCTAAAAAAAATGTGAGATAATTACAACATCTACCGAAAGAACAAACATTTGCCTCATTGTTCGTGAGTTCAAAAATTGTAGATTCTATATAAACCATCTCTACACATTCGTTTTTCAAGTGGTAGCCATTTTGTCCAAGTTGATATTTCATTTGTCCAAGCAATAAATGCAGGTTTTTCATCAGTTAACTGATATTTCAACAAGTAATTTATAATTTACCAAAACAAAAGTTAGATACCCGAAAAGAACATAAAGTCTAGATTCTTTTTTTATTAACTGCATGTTTGGGTCTTACAGGAATAAAATGCTACGAAACCATTACAAAACGGTAGCCATTTTGTCCTAACGTCGAAAAACGTCGAAAAATCCAAACAAACGCTTTTATTTTGACGTTACTTACATGTACAAAAATTTGTTCCAAATGTATATTCCTAATAATTGAAACGAATCGCGTGGTGAAATTTAAAAAAAAAATGCTGGTTGTCGAAAAAAAAGTACGGTGCATGTTGTGCATGAACGGAGGTAACTAAAAGACTTATCGGAAACAGCGACAAAAACAGTTTCATTGATATAATGCAACCCCGTATTATACGCACGATTCAGGAGAAGATAGGTACATATTAGAAAAAAGCAACTTCACTTTGAAATGACTGGGAAAATAATTTTTAAGATCGGGTTATAATAAAAAAAAATAATGGTTGTATTTCGACAAGTTATGTGTCAAGCAAATTTTTAATATAACTCAATTCAAATTAATCAAGGGTAAATATGTTTTTATTTACTTGCAGAGTGTTGGATATATTTGTATTCGGGTTGAATCAAGATATGAAAAATTTACAATGACAGATAATATGCAACATGTACTATTGTATTAGCAGCCTGCGATTAAAGTTTTGTTGTGATTCATTTATTGAAAAACGTATACTTCTGTCCCATTTTTCCTTCCTTCAAGTTCATTAATTTACTTACGACAATACAACATTTTAAGGTAAATTAAGGGTAAAAATTATTTAATCGATTTCCAAAACTTGAGGTAAATAAAATCATGGTAAAAAAGTTTCAGAAAACTCTCTAAATGACGTCGTGGTGGTGTAACGTCGTGTTGTAGGAACATCGGTGCGCAACGTTATATCAATGACCTGGAACTTATCCGGATTTGCTCTCATTAAATTTTGTGAAAACCATTTTTTCACTGTCATTTTCAAGTGTTTTTAGTAACATTATTGTCGCAGTAAGACAGGATATTATCATCTGCATAATTATAAATTGTACACATGTGGCAACCGTCGTGATGCTTATGTTATTACAAAGACGTAAGTATTAATAAATGACATTTATGTATGCGGTGGCGAGTTACCCCAATTTCCCCTATATGCCATTGACAAGAAACAGATGATACCAAGAACAACAATTAAACTCATAAGTATCAAATTTATTTGTATGGAAAGACGGGAAAATAGAGATAGACCGGTCGTGATGGACTATTCTGCCACATGGACGATTGTCAAATATCATGATTAAGGCGGGACTTATATCATTTTTTATCTGAGAAAGGGAGAGGGCTGGTCAAAATACAGGGATATCAAGTTTTTTTTTCTGTATGTCATGAACGCAGGGTAAACATGTCAGGTAAATTAGAGAATATTCAACTATGTGAAAGACTTTGTCAATATTGTAATTTGAATGTGACTGAGGATGAACTCCATGTTTTGTTGGAATGTCCTCTATATGTAATTTCAAATTCAAGAACCATTTTACCTGATGATTTGTTTATGGAATATCCAAAACTAAGAATAGTTAATTCGCAAAACCTATTTATATTGATTTGTATGTAGAAAGGGGGTTAAAATTTTTATATAAATTCAAAGTGGGGGGTTCAATATTTTTTACACATGGAAATAAGTATTTCACATATTTCAAGAGACAAAATGACAATTTGTATGTGGAAAGGGGGTTAAAAAATTTATATAAAATCGGGGAAGGGGGGGGGGGGGTCAAAATTTTATACACATGGAAATAAGTATTTCACATATTTCAAGAGACAAAATGACAAGAAGAACATTACAACAGTTAAATCGAAATATATTTTTAACACCATTCATATGCAGTTTGGTAAGACATCACAAGACTTTGGTGATGTATAGGAAGCTGCATAGGTGCTTCACAATCCAAATAATCCAGTCGCTTTCATGACATGTATATTTCAATCACTTTGATCACTAAGTTAACAATTAAGCATTGCTGTCAATTTTTGTTTTAATCAGCTTAATAGTTTTAGAGAAATTATTAGTATAAATTGTATAGTAATTGAACTGTTAGCACAATATGGAAAATTAGAAATAAAAGTTTAAAAAAAACTACTCAAAGCACTGGCTTGCTCTAAACTACCTATAATAGGCTATTATTTGAACTTGGAATTATTTTTAATTATGGAATTTGCATAATTTTTTGTGCTTGAATATTTTTTATAAATTGCATATTTATTCTGTACTGTAATGTTCTGTGCTGCGCACAACACTTTCTATCACAAAGAAGATCGTTCATTTTCAATAGAATGTTCTGTGCTGCGCACAACACTTTCTATCACAAAGAAGATAGTTCATTATTAATAGAATGTACTGTGCCGCGACAACACTATCTATACACAATATTTTGTATCTAAAGTGTTATGAACAGCTCAAAACAATATAATAACAAATAAACATGGAATTTTAAAAAAATTCAAGAACAAGAAATTATGCAAATTCCATAATTAAAAATAATTCCAAGTTCAAATAATAGCCTGTTTTATATATTTATACAAATCCTTGACCTATATTCATGGAAGAGAGGCCCTAATTCAAAACATTTTCCTCCCAAATATGTTTTTGAATATTAACTCATCATAGATACTAGTATGACCGGACTATTTGGACAGTGCAATGAAATTAGTTTTTAAACAATATTTTAGTAATTCAATGTATATTTAGGTTTTGCATTTATTTTATTATTCTAGACTTTGTCGTAAATTTAGGCATAAGTGTTTAACACGGATTATGTGTCATAATCTTGGACAAAGGTCTTAAATGCATTTACTCTATTTATTTCATTATTTATTTTCTGTGACAGTTTGGACTATAATTTACAAATAAGTGTCGGACACTTATTACTCTTTTCATCTATTGTTATTTATAATTTGTCATCTGTTAATCTGCTTAATCCTTTAATTGCTTGTGCTTATATATATATATTGTTATTGTTTGTATGATACATTACATTTAGTTTGGTGTTTGTTGTTCGGTCTTGCCGGACTGCTAAAATAAAAGTTTAAGGAGCGAATCTTCCTTCTTGATTTACATTTAGTCGAATAGCCATTTCACTCGGCTATATCTGGTGTTAGGACGTACGAGCAACGGATCTTTCGGATACCTTGTTCTACTGTGAAGCTGATCCCCCAGCAAACAGAAAAATGGATTCGCAGAGAACCAGAAATTTTGGCCGAAACTGGAGATACCAGATGTCTGATAATGGAGCTACCTTTCAGACCAGAAATTCAACACAACATATGGACAACTGCCTATGTAAGTTTTGTGGAAAGACTGTGAACAATCAATTTCATTTTAGACAATGTATAGCAAAAACGTCATTTTGCTATAAGTGCAGAAGTTTTGGACATTACGCCAGAATGTGTAGTTATCACAGACAACCGGACGTGAAAGTTGTCAAAGTTAAATCGAAATCAAAATTACGCCGCGACGCAGAAAGGATGAGGATATTCAAAGAAAACAAAGCTATGTCAATATTTCCTTGTGCGGAACTTACCACTATTGAACTGATGGATTTCTTTCCCGCCTTTAATTATGATAGAGAATTCATTGATAGCGTTACACTCAGGCACGACCGAGTGCATTCAGAGAGAGTTAAATTTGAAATTAAAAGTGTGCATTATGAGAAGAAGTTCAAAGATATAAATCAAAAGCATTCCAGTGTCGTTAGCAATTTAGAAAAACTTCAAAAACAAAACGTAGATGACCAAAAAGAAATAGAAAAATTACAGGAACGCAATACGGATCTCAAAGCAGTTCATTCTCGGCTATACGATCAAAGATGTAAAGCCATCGACCAGCAATATCAATTACAGCGCGACAAAGAACGTATGTTGAATCGAATCGCCACACTAGAAGACGAACTTGACAATATTCGGAAAAATACAAGAGCAGATGATCATCCAAACCAAAACTATCGTTACAGAGGACGCTACAATCACAGAAGAAACTTTAGGAACAATTTCAGTTGAATATAATATTAAGACCCGGGACGTGTCTTCAGAGGCCGCGGGAATATATGACCGGACTATTTGGACAGTGCAATGAAATTAGTTTTTAAACAATATTTTAGTAATTCAATGTATATTTAGGTTTTGCATTTATTTTATTATTCTAGACTTTGTCGTAAATTTAGGCATAAGTGTTTAACACGGATTATGTGTCATAATCTTGGACAAAGGTCTTAAATGCATTTACTCTATTTATTTCATTATTTATTTTCTGTGACAGTTTGGACTATAATTTACAAATAAGTGTCGGACACTTATTACTCTTTTCATCTATTGTTATTTATAATTTGTCATCTGTTAATCTGCTTAATCCTTTAATTGCTTGTGCTTATATATATATATTGTTATTGTTTGTATGATACATTACATTTAGTTTGGTGTTTGTTGTTCGGTCTTGCCGGACTGCTAAAATAAAAGTTTAAGGAGCGAATCTTCCTTCTTGATTTACATTTAGTCGAATAGCCATTTCACCCGGCTATACTAGGATAAAAAAAAATAACGCCAGACGCGCGTTTCGTCTACAAACGACTCAACAGTGACGCTCGAATA
Organism: Mytilus trossulus; assembly: GCF_036588685.1. Taxonomy (NCBI): domain Eukaryota; kingdom Metazoa; phylum Mollusca; class Bivalvia; order Mytilida; family Mytilidae; genus Mytilus; species Mytilus trossulus. The sequence continues at coordinate 5,039,012 of NC_086378.1, forward strand.
AAAAAATGTTTAAAAGGCTAAATAGAGTACGAAGTTGAAGAGCACTGCAGGACCAAAAATTCCTACTGAAAAGTTTTGCCAAATACAGCTAAGGTAATCTATTCCTGAAGTTTGAACTCAATCCACTGAGAATATTTCATTTTCAATATTTTCGTGAAATAATGATATGATAAGTGTTTTGCGCGGCATGTTAAAAATTTGGCATGTTTAATAGCTAGAGGACCACGAAAAGTGGGGGGATCAAATTTTTCAAATGATTTTACTGGATCAAGGATCAAATAAAAATAGTAAAATATTATGGAGGGTGGGGAAATTTTGTATGGATGATTTCAAAATGACCAGCCCCTCCCAGGTAAAAAAAATGACTGAGAAGTCATAACAATGAATGCTTGCAGTTAGTATTCTTTATTTGGTAATTTTTAAAGATGACTTCATGGAACGTTTCGTACATTTTATTTTCCATCTGTTGATATAGATCTATACTGTGAACGTTTTAGGGAGCTACCATTTGATTTTTATAGGGGCTAGGATGAAATTTGAATAAAAAAGGCAGGACAGGATTTTGAGTCAGGATAAGCTAAGAAAAAAAAGGCAGGACCGAATAGACTGAAAAATAAAAAGGCAGGACAGAGATTACAGCTATAAAAAAAAGCAGGACAAAATGTTTCATCCTAGCCCCCCCCCCCCCCCCCCATAAAAATCAAATGGTAGCTCCCTTATGAATATATTCATAAAATATTTTAACCTATTTGAAAAAAGTAATTATCAGGTCACCGACTTACGGGTCTTCTTTTGTAGTTCGTTTTGTTTTGAAATTCGAAAAATATCTGCTCAAAACAGGAAGTTCTTCAAACGCCATTTCCCCCGCTAAGAAGAAAGGAACATGTGTTGAAATAAGAGAAATCTTTGAAATTCTCTGTTTAAATACACTCTCATTTCACAAATGTAAGAAATATTTGAATCGTTTAAATCAGCCAGCAAGTCAGGACTAAAAAATAGAGCGCAAACATGATATTTTTTATAAGAAACCTCAAAACATGAAACGATATCCCTATCAGTTTTACCAAGCGGACTGAGGCATTGGTATAAATAACTTGTACATACAACACTTTTATTAAACCATAAACGGTCTGCCGTAAAAGGCATATGAAAGTTCAAGGCATCCGGTTCAAGATACAAAGAAATATGTGCAAAACCATATGATATTGCAATTGGCCCGCTTGACCCACAGGGGCTTGTTACAATTGCCGTGTTTACTATCCATACGAACCCCTAAAAAAACACAAGGGAAGAAGCTAATTTGCGACAATGCTTCAAATTATTGTTGTAAATTTTTTCTAAGACTTTCACTTACTTTGTGACCTGGATAAATATGTTCCCAATTGAATTATCTCTCCAATGACATATATTTGTTACCTTAAGAAACCTATATAACTATTGTAATCCTTAAAACAAACTCGACATTTTTGAAATAGAACGAATCGAGGCCCTAAATTTGAAAATGAAAGAACTAAAACGACACCTATCGGAAAATATATTTTCGGCACTCTCCGGTGTTTACCATAAATGTTATGCTTTTCGGAAGTCTATGGTATTTTTGATTTCAATAATGTAAAAATTGGCGGTAATTTTTCGGAATATACTGTCTTTCATCCTTATAAATATGTAAACTCCCGAGACAGCCGAAAATATATTTTCCGGTAGATGTCGCTTTAGTACTTTCATTTTCAAATTTAGGGCCTCGACAGTCACACCATGTCTTATTGGACAGGACATTTCATGACTTAGACACAACTTACTTTGTTTTTCATTCCTTTATTTTCCTATAATTATTTAAACTAACGTTTAGAAACTAAACCTGGATGCAATACTTTTCTCTTGTATATATATTTTTTATGCAGGTCATTCATGTCTTTGCTATAGTGATGTACAATTCATAATATAAGGTATATGGTTTGCTACTGCCCCCTTCAGATTCATAGAGGGTTAGTTATATCCATACATGTACATTCATGTACAATGTAAATGTAGGTGATGCCATAGACTGAGTCCACCATGGATTTTACTAACCCTCTATGAATCTGTAGGTGGGTCATAATTGGGGTACTTTCATGGTGAATAACCTTAAAAATTCTTGCCCAATGACATTAACAGTAATCATGGTGTTTGACCATAAAATGTATACTTTCTTTCAAACGATAAAAAACATTGGCCGAGTTTGACTAATCACATTATTTTTTTCCAAAAATTACAGTAGGGTTAATTAATTGAGCCCTCTGACGAAACACGATAAAATTTTCACCAATTTCAATTTGACGCTTATGGATGTATGGTAGCCAAAAATTGACTGTTTGACACATGGCGATAAAGGACAGTACTACCCTCCTGTAGGGGGCAGTAGTAATAAACATTTATTAAATTCAAATCATTTATTTATCACTAGAATTTCTGTTTGGTACACTTTTTTAGCGATACAGGTACGAAAGAAAAATATAATTACAACTTACAAACTCATGATAAGCACTAAACTCAATATACAATATAATAACAGTTGTACATTTTCCTAATGTGTGATTACAACATATATACAGTACGCCCAGAGAGTATGTAATCACGAACTCTAATCACCGATTTCCGTGTGTAGCGGATTGACACCGCGAATCACGGATTATACTCCCAATTTCCTCCAAAGATTCCCTCCCAACACAGCGTGGCTGTTAATTGGTTTATTGCCCATCGTATGAACTGAAAATTAATGACGCGTGACAACATCATCGGATTAGCCAGATTTATTACCTTTGTACATTTAATCGATTTTGATTGCACCTGTGTTTTTTAAAATACGGTATTTAAATGTCCTTTCATTGTGAGATAAAAGTGTGACATTTTTATTTAAAACAAGATAATTATTTTTGTATGTTTATGCCCATGTCATTGTCTTATGACAGGCAACGTATAAAAATATGAATAAAACACTTATTTTGTATTTTCATTATAGTCCGATCCAGTCATAATTTTTGTTTTTTCAACAAAGATGATTTTACCACAATCAGAACCTTTTATGACCTACTCAGTGAGCAATATTCGGTTCATTAATAGTTCAATATTATATAATTAATATCAACTGGCTTAAATCAAAATGATGTTTTTACGGTTATATGTATGAGCAATATTCGGTTCATTAATAGTTCAATATTATATAATTAATATCAACTGGCTTAAAACAGAATGATGTTTTTACGGTTATATGTTCAATCTAAATTAAACCCAAGAGTTAATTTATCTGATCAACAAGTGAACTCTGTTTAATACTTTCAATTTATTTTGAAATGTAAAATATAATGTTTCACTACCTCGGTAGATTACCGACTTGAATTATTTGAATTTAAAAAAGAAACTATAAAGTGACAAATACATTTGTAGTTTTGTATGTATGCAATGTGGCAGCCCTATATTCATAAATACTGAGATACATTCGCAGCCTAGACACAACACAATAATCACAACCTTATTTATTTATATGGAAAAAAAAATCATGTGTTTTTTTTATCCGAAATGATCTGTTATTGATCTTTAATTATTTAAAATAAAATTGGATTAGCGCAATCCGTCCGTATTTTACTGCTTGTTAAAAGCCTCGGCGAAATATAAAAAGAAGTATTTCAACAATTTATAAAATAGAATATAAAAATGAAATTATATCGTATTTCAAGAAAGAAATATGTAAAAAAAAAATGTGGATCGGATTTTTACGATATCGACAAATTTTCACAAAGGATCTCTACCAACGCCCATTAGGAACTGAACGACATGCATCCTGTTTTCATCTACCATTAATATATAGTGTTGACTATGGACGTATAAATAATGTCCGGTTTTATGTCCTCTGTTGACTGAGAAACGTAAAAATAAAAGACTGATGTTGGTTTATTCAGAAAAGGAATATAATTTAGAATCCGGTTAATCAATTGTAAAAGGACCTTCTAGAGCCTCAATCTTAACGCACACACATGTATGTCAATTTTATACAAAGCAAGTTTAAACCTTGAATGAACTTTCCCACGGTTATCCAGAAAGGTCACCTGAGTTTACTGTTACATGATACTATTTCCCGCCAAATAAAAATCTCGTGGACAAAATTGATGTCACTATTTTTAGCATTCAATATTGTGAGCAAAGTCAAGTTCAAGTTCAACTACGCACTGTTGACCACTGAGATGTGTATATTCTTCCCACGGCAATTAATTGCTTTAAAAATATTTAAAGATCACTCTTCTAAATACAACACAAAAGTTTACATTCATTGTGCGTAAATGAATATTATGGAATGACAAGTTGATGCAGCTATAGAAGTAATCCTGTTGTAGCCGAAATGTATTATTTATCCTAAAAGTAGTGCTAACAAACCGTGAATAGAAAATGCCGTAGACTTATTAAGCATAAGGAATGGTTAATAGTATTTTCTTTTTTTCTTGCATATTGCATATACAAGTTTTAAAACGTTATTTTCTTTCTTTCTCACATTTTATACCTTCAGCGTTAATTTCCGTTTATTTTCACGCAAGTATGTCTCTTTTCGTAACTTAAGTTATATAAATTACAGAGATCATAATCAAGTATAGATTTTTTTTTATAAAACTTTAATGCAATTGTAAGCATTAACAACAACCTTTTGCTTTTTAAAACTTTTATTTTGTAATTGTAAAATGGAAATTGCGTAGACTTATTAGCATAACAGATAGTGAATAATATTTTCTTTTTTACTTGTATAAACAATTTTGAGACCTGTAATTTTTCTGAACACTGCCTTAATTTATTCAGCGTTAGTCTCTGTTTATTGTTACACAATTATATCTCTTTTAGTAAATTAAATATTTATTAACTGATAAAAAACGGAAGTCAAAATCAAATATAGTTTGTTTTTAAAACTTGATTTAAATGTACAGAGTCAGTGCAATTAAAAGAATTAACAACTATGTTTTTATTTTTATTTAATCTTTCAATTGTTTCAAGCAATCAGATATATACTGATAATCAATAGACAGGAAATGCAATTGTTTAATTACATAAGAAATCTCGCATACCTTGACTGTCGCTTGCCGGCATAGATCAGAAGGATTAGGGCAATTAATTACCTGGTGTGACACCGTGTCACTCCAGACTGGGAGAGATGTCGCTAATACAATAAACAAAAGGTAACGGATTTACGCGAAAGTCGGAGGGAATACTCCCAAATTTCTCCGAGAATTTAGGGAGTGATGTCGGAGTTTCCTGGTGTAACACCAGGAAAAAACTCGGTGTATGGAGTATGGGATGGCTTTCGCAAAAACTGTACTGTACATGTACATGTAATGTTTATGCATGAGTATTTATATTATAATTGATAATATTATTTTTGCACAAATTTCATAGACTTAAACCTCTAACATGTCTAAAGTAAGTTATATTGTCAAATGAAAAAAAAAATAACTGTAAATCTCATGTTTTAATAATGAATACTATGGAACATGACTTGAGTAAGAAATTACTGTATCATTTACTGTAAATTTCAATTGTAAGTGATTACAACATATGTACAATGTGCATGTAATGTTTTTGCATGAGTTTAATCATAATAATTTTATTGCTTTACAGACTTATACCTCAAAAATTGTCATCATGATGCCCAGAATGAGAATGCCGGTTCGTCATATGGGACCCCGTGGCATGCGTCCGAGAGGTCCACGTCCTGTCCCCCCACCAGGAATCAGACAAATGAGAGCTCCAGGAGCACCACCAATGCGTCCACGTTTAGCCCCACCACCTCAGCCAGTACCAGCTCCATCTATGACAGGAAATGCTACAAATGATCCATCGACAGCTAACAAAAGGGTATTTGTTGGAAACCTTAACACAATAGCAATCAGCAAAGAAGAAGTGGAGAGAATATTTAGCATGTATGGCATTATAACTGGCATATCAATGCATAAAGGTTATGCTTTTGTGCAGTTTGCTTATGAACATGAAGCTCGAGTAGCGTGTGGAAGTGAAGATAATAAGACATATGCAGGACAAAAGTTAGGTATGTTGAATGAAGACAGAATAACTGCAAATCTCATGTTTTAATATTGAATACAATGGAACTTAGACTTTAAGTAAAAGATTACTGTACCAACTACTGTCAATGCAGAATGCAGTAATTGCTTCAGATGGTTTATTGTTTGAATCACTGTAAAGACTTTGTTTGATCAAAAACCTTTATAAAAATATGGCAAAAAATGCATACATTTATTTCTGAAATACTATTTCTGATAGAACATTAGTACATATGACATACAGATCATATTATCAGATAATAAATATATAATTATACCCCCGCTTTAAATTATACCCCGCTTTAAAAAAGGGGGGGTATACTGTTTTACCTCTGTCTGTCAGTCCGTCCGTCCATCAGTCCGTCAGTCAGTCCGTCCGTCCCACAAAACTTTCGTCACATTTTTCTCAGGAACCACACATCCACCCTTTCTATAATTTAATATCAACATTTATATATGTCAGCCATACCGTGTGATGCGTTTTCAGATTCATCACTTGACAACTTCCTGTTTACCGACAACACTTGTATGATTTTACACATGATAACCAAATTGAAAATTTTCGTCACATTTTTCTCAGGAACTACAATACAAGGATTTCTGAAATTTGGTTTCAGGATTTATATAAGTCAGCTTTACTGTGTGATGCGTTTTCAGATTCATCACTCGACAACTTCCTGTTTACTGAACACTTGTATGATTTTACACATGATAGCCAAGTTGAAAATTTTCGTCACATTTTTCTCAGGAACTACAATACAAGGATTTCTGAAATTTGGTTTCACGATTTATATAAGTCAGCTTTACCGTGTGATGCGTTTTCAGATTCATCACTTGACAACTTCCTGTTTACCGAACACTTGTATGATTTTACACATGATAGCCAAGTTGAAAATTTTCGTCACATTTTTCTCAGGAACTACAATACTTCTGAAATTTGGTGTCAGGATTTATATAAGTCAGCTATACCGTGTGATGCATTTTCAGATTCATCACTCGACAACTTCCTGTTTACCGAACACTTGCATATTTTTACACTATTAATATTATCCACTTGCGGCGGGGTATCATCAGTGAGCAGTAGCTCGCAGTTTCACTTGTTTTACATGTAAAACCTTCAAGAATGATCAGACTGCCATAAGTACAGGAAATGCAGCATTTCTGAAATTCTTGACTAATCCACCTATCTTGTGTAAGAGAATGCTAAGTTATGAGATTAGTGATTAATCCTAAAAACAAGACCCAGAGGATAGTGTTGTCCCAGGAAATTTTTAATTGAAACCTAGGTTGGAAGAAATTTTAAATAGTACAATGTATCTAGTAGCAAAAACTAATAGCATCAGGGTTACCCAAATTTATTAATAAACCTTTAATGAGTAAGAAAGGAAAGATGCAACGGAAATTGGTTGTATTGCATATTAAAAATATATATGTATATAAATTTGTTTATGAATAACATATATACAATTAATTGAAAATGTTTCTTATTTTGTAGATTGCAATATTGCTTCAGAACCAAAAAATAAAGGTGCAGTAAATCTAGGTGTTAAAAGGTACTTATCTTTTATGTCTTTAATAGACCAGGAAAGGTTGAATATTCACTTAAAGCAAAGCAATAATGACATTTTATGAAAAAAATCCTTGTACAGATGTCAGACACATTGTTCAGTTTAAAAATGTCAATGCAATAAATTTCATTCTTGAAAAAAACCCAGCATAATTTATCACATTATTTTGAAACAAATTGTAAATAAAATATTTAATTTTACAGACCTGCAGTAGCCTTACAGACAGTGAAAATGGGAGGCCCTGGACTATCTGTAGGACCTCCAGCTATGAAGAAAATAAGACAAGATTCCATACCCACAATAAAACGTACCTTAGTAGACCTCACAGGAAATGCAGCTAGTATAGAGACAAAAAAGACTATCACACCAATCACAGCTAACTCAGCATTAAGGAAAGGTAAGGAGATTAACTAAGAATCAATATCAACCTCTGCTATTAAATTGACAGTACAAAAAAAGGTGAAAAAACATCAACCATAGTTATTTAATTAAACAAAAGATAGGTTAAAGTGACAAAAAATGCACAAGACATGGTTATCTTAGAAATAAGAACAGTTACAGTAGGCAAGACACACTTTCATAGCAGGATCAAATACATTGTCTCTGTTTTATGTACACTTTGGATTTTTGATTAACAGTGTGTGAATACACAAGATGTGATATAGGTTAGAAAGTTGATAAATAGTTTGTTTAAGTGATTACTTATTATTTCTGTTTTATGTAGACTAGAGTGTTGATGCAATTGCAAATTAAAAAATTGTATTACTTCATCTAGAAGAAATAAAGAATGGTTGTATGAAAACCCAATTTTTAAAGCTACATGTACATGACATAAAGATGTACAATATGTTTTTAGTTGTCACTAAAGATGTACTGATTTGTGGAAATTGCAAGACAAGTTTCATGAGTTTACACAGTTTGGCACAGCACAAGAAAGTTCCCTGTAAATTACGGTTTGCCTGTAAATGCCAGAACGCTCCTGTTCCAGAACCTGGTAAGTTTATAAACTTTTATGATCCTAAAATTTGATTAATTGCAAAAAAATATTTTAGAGTTCAATTCTGTATTGCCAATGAGAATTTAATGAATAATTACACCTTGTATAAGAATGCTAGATTTTAATTAGTTGTTAGCCAGTTTTCACATGTTCTAATCTATTTTCCTGATTTCATACAAATTTGCCTGTTTTTCACCATCGCATGTGAATATGCCTCAAATTCCACTCTCTGTCATGGTATTTGCAATTTTGGATATTCCTTTTTGCCAAAATGATTCAAAATCCTTCTCACTCTATCCTGATGATTAAGACAACATGGTTAAGCAATTATTGATTAAATTTGACTGAAAACTGTTAACATAAATGTCAGACAACACAGCACCAATCTAATAATATACATATATATATATATCAAAAGACATTGATACAAAGAAAGGTTTAATGATTAAATAACAAGAACTTTTACACATACTGTTAAAGCAGAAATTTTCATGGAGGATTTAAAGGGAAACTTCGCCAAAAAATCAAAAATTGATATTATGTTCATTCTGTATAAAAATGCTCAAATTCATAGATATTAAAGTTTTATTCCGCTAGATAGGTGATCACTATCGATTTTAAATTTAGAGTATCAATTCTCTGCTATCCGCCATTTTGTCTTCTTTCCCGATTAATGAAATGATATGTCTATAAACCGCAAAGAAACAAAACTACAGTAACCGATGTAGTCGTAATTGCGTGTCGATATCTTGTCAATCGTACGGTTGTTTTATCTGACTAACTAACTTGATACAGAAAATATTCTTTAAATTACCATGGTCTGTTGTTTTTAAACTTGATATTGGAATTAGGTGAAAAGTCAAAGTTGAAATCATAAATAAGTGTTCCGTGAAAATTGGTTTCGAAAATCTAATTTGTTCATAATTCTTTAAAGTAATAAACTGTTTTCAAATAAATTTTGATCTTCCCTCTTCTAATTACCAGCATGGCTAAAGGTATTACTTCCAAAGGTATTGTGAGGGGTGTGAGGTGACACGTCCAGGTATTCAAGCGATTTCCTGTCGGGCTTGCAAGTTCACGCATCGTTTCACTTCTGCAGGTATTGATCAGTGTACACGGCTGATAACTTTTAACTTTCCATTTTGAACTATCAGATGCTCTGTCTTACTTGTCATTACCAAACTCATACGCTTGTTTATAAATAGCATTTCTGGTGTAAAGAATATTATTCATAAAAATATAAATAATACCCAAAAAATAAGATTTGATGAAATTAAAATCTATTTAGATATTTTTTCCAAGGGTGAATTTGGGAAAATGTAATATATACTCATTGTCAAAAGTGAAGGACAGATTGGAACATACCAGAAATATTGATTTAAAAAAATGTACGCACTTGCCGACGATTCGTTTATACGACTGGATAGAAAGTTACGGAACTATAGCACAATTTAAAATATATACATATGCATGTATACATTGAACATAAGAAAAATATTTTGAATAAATAGGAGTAAAAGTGTTGTAAATAGACTAGTCCATGTATGCCAACAGTATGTAATCATCGAATGTCGATAGACTATTGTATACCAGAAGAAGAAGAGAACGAATTTGATTTAAATACAGGTCGATGTATAACTTTTGCTTTGGTTCATTGAAGTTGTGGACATAGTTAAATCACAGATTTATATTTCAATAAGATTGTTCTCGAACAGAGGAAGGAATTCGTCATCACAATTGTTATATATGCCACTGGACAAACACTAATTATCCCGAAGGGATGTGAATATTTTGCTGGGAAACTTGAGTATCGAAGTTTCAAATTAATTTCGGGATTTTTTTTTTTTCTTGGTATTCAATAACAGAAAAAAGAATAAATTACTTGTCTGCTAAATAGGGGTATTCTTGTCAGATGAAAGACTTTTAGTTATATTTAAAAAATAGGGAAATATGACATTAAATTGGTTCTGTCTTTTTTTTTAAACATCGTTAAAAAGATGTGTGTCTAAGGTGAACGCCACAAGAACCCTGTAATACTAGTACGAGAGTAAAGAATGTTAACATTCCTTCTCAATAATATGGTTGTATTGGAAATCTTTTCATACAGATTGACAACTCATTGTCCGATATGCATGTAATATTTGCCACATGACGCCCATAGTTCTTTCTACCATCATCGTCTTATTCTTTGATATTGCTGTCAACATCGATGGTTCACACCCAAACAAAATGGGAGTAATGGACCTTCAGAGCTTCTCCGTGTTATACACTTGTGAAATATATAGACGAAATTTCTGTATTGAAATGAATATACATCTCACAAACAGGATTTTCAAATAACGATTTTGAGTAATCACCTTACAAACCAATATAAAAGTATGGCAAGATATAACCATGAAGGAATTTAGTTTTTGTCAGACACAAGAACTCATCACTATCTTAAACGTATACGTATATATGCATACAATTTCAAATATCAAGAACAAGCGGTCGATGTCGATAGTCCGTTTTCTAACTGTTTGAGTTAGACATGTCACTTGTTCATTCTTGAAAGCCTTCATATTCCCCATCTAACGATGGGAACTGTTTCTGATTGTGTTTGACTATAAATGCTTGTATGGTAATTCTGTCGTTTATCTGTACAAGCGGTTGAATTTCCTCTCCTTTCCCAACAAATAAAACAAACAAAACGCTACTAGTCTGCTTTCTCTGGAGCTCATCCTCAATGGCTCTCATACGTCAGGAAACTTACATGTATACTAATAATGATTGTTTCAAGAACAACGATGTATGGACGAACTATTCTAAATTCGTCAATATCAGTTATGCAGGACTAAAATATAACTTTTATTACAACTACTGTATTACTTATTTGGGTTAATGACGGCTATCATGTTCAACATTACACAAATATTATTATAGAATTAAAAAAAAAATCCTCAAAAATCCTTAAAAAAAATAATGCCTTACCTTAGATAATTGGTATTTTTTCACAAAAAGTTCGTGTAAATGATTGTCAAATGATTCAATTATCTAACAATAAAATGTTAAAAAGAAACTAAAAAAAAAAATCATGTATGTTGTATTTTTTTGTCAATTAAAAACTTTAAAATTGCAATAGTTTTATTAGCATTTAAACACAGCCAGATTTGAATACAAGTTAAGAAATTCCGGTAAAGTCAATGATATCAAACAGATGTACAATGGTGTATCAAATTGGGTAATATTGCATTTAGTTTTTATTAAAGATTAAAACTACTATTTTTTACTTAATATTTGAATCTTTACGCCAATTGCTGCTAAGAAAGTAATCAAAAATTGTTTCCTTTTATTTTTATACATTTTCGGAATTACGAATCTGAATTTTATTTTCAATTAATTTACACAATTTAATTATTGAATCTTTATTCTCATCGTGTATTAAATCTTAGTGTATTAACATCGTGACATCATACTCTTTCTAATCCTTTCTGTTTATCCTTTCCAAATAACAACATTAATACCTGTGTACGCTTGAACTCACACCTGCGGCTAAATAGCTACAAGGTAAACGAATTGACCTCAAGCCGAGAAATATACAGTGACCTTTACAAAATAATATACACACTCTGCTCACACATTAGTTGCATTGAAATGATTATCAAAACAATAACGGTAAATAGAACTGAAATATTTTCAGTTCAATATCAGTAAAAATGTTCAATAAATATTTTATGAATAAAATCTCAACAATAATTAATTAAGTTTATTCAAAAACATTTACTAGAGATAATTTTATAGGAGTTTAATTCAATCAATACAAAACGATATATGCATATTCATTTTCGTTCATTCTTATATTGTGGTTAATAACCACGACCATTCGTCAGCTGTGCGCTTTTAATTACGTATATTGTCGATAAGCTATAAGAGTTAAACAGATTTTATTTTTTCCCAGAATTCAATAAATCGGACTAATACGTCACAACCCACTCGAGAATTCAACCAAAAAGTTACAAATACTTGATTTTCTCCGTTATTAGAAGGAATATAAATTTAAAACTTTGCAAATGTGTTTTTTATGTTAAGATGAACATAATTAGATGATAAGTAAAAAATCGCGGAATTTCCCTTTAATTTCGTTTATTTTGTGGAAAGAATATATCCACCTAATTGTAAGGCAAACAAAGATTTAACCTTCATATAAAATCACTTCCATTTAATGGAAACAAAGAAATTAAATCCCCATCAATCTTTAATAGAGACAAAACTAGGAAATTTTAACCCCCCTACAAAATTTAATGTTTCTACAGTAGATGCCATGACGTTACAAAAAGACAGCACTGACATGTATAAGTACATGTATAATTCTCGTGGTTCTAAGATTTCTCTGCACCTGGACTAGTTTCAATCAAAATCTGTTTGGTGTAATTTAACAGATATATCATAATATGGTGGGGTATTTGCAAAAAAAATAGCAGTCTTGGGATAAAAATTTTCTAGCCTTGTGGCTCCCTTGGCTGGTATTTTTTCGCAAATACCCCACCATAATATGATAAATCTGTTTGAAAGATAATGGCAGATTTTTTTAATTCAATTTTCAGTATACTTAAATTATGACAATTTTATTCATCTGCACATATCACTGGTTTGACATGTTTGAAGTATTTGCTTCAGATGTGCATTCACTCATGCACAATTACCAAAAAACTAGGGTATATATGCAGATGGCTTTACATGATTTGAAACATTCATCTGTCATAATTCCTTTGTTCTTGACCTCATTTTATTGTATAATTTTGGCATGAAATCTGTAAAGGTTTTTATCACTTGATCTGTTCAGTCATAATTAGTGATAAGTTTTCATAAAGGAATGTAGATTAATTGCAAGTTAAGCATGTCTGTTACATGTATATAAAATAGAAAGAAGTTTAAATGACACTTAAATCCTTTCATGCACTTAAAATAAACATGGCAAAAGCAAAGGTAAAGTAACAGTAGTGCTTTCATTGCTATCCTTTATTTCAAAATCTTAGTGAGGCCTTGATATGAACATGCTACTAAAGCTCACATCTCACTACAAGTTCAGGATGACTGCTAGCATAGATTTGAATGGAATTATTTGTAAAATGAAGTATCAAAGTATATATATATATATTTGTGTGTTAAAATAACAGACATGGGGATGATTGGGTATTATATAAAAGTATATTTGGCTTAAAAGTGTATTATATATGATTATTTATTATTCAGAATCAACAGATCCAACGACACTTCAATGTGGTACATGTAATGCAGAATTTTCAAGTGCATGGGCTCTAGTACAGCATTGTCACGAAGAGCATAAAATGTCAATATTTAAGACGGTATTTATACTTACTTCATATTCAAGAACATAATCTTAATTTTATGTCATCTTATCCAATTCCACCCTTCAATTATAAGCGCTGTACTCTGAATGGACAGATGTAGTATATATTCTAACTTATTAAATTCCCTTTTACTTTATATTCAAGACGGGAATATAAAATGATGGAAGAAAATGTTTTACATGTTATGAATTTTAACCTATCTACCTTGCCCAAGTCAAGTATACAAGTGTAATGTCACAAAGTCTATATGTTATAATACATGAGATAAAGTTAGCCACATTGACACTTGATTATTATTTACAACAGTAAGACTACAAGTTTTATGCTGACTTAATCACCTGATTCAGAGGTGTATTAAAAAAACCTATATGCCCCTTATAATACAATTGGGAGATACATGATGAATGAGACAAATTGAAACCATCCAGAAGAATATAGGATCATACAATGAAAGATGCATTATTTGCCTGTAAAGCTGACAAAATGTGTCAAACTATAACATGAGATTATTGAAATACATATTTACAGAATTGACCCTCTGAGCTTCCAAAACTGATGATTTTAATAAAAACTTAATAGTTATCAAAGACACAAGGATAGTGTTTGTAATAACATAATAATATACATGCTATTAGAACAACATAAAGCTACAGGACCTAATACCATACCAGCACTTATAATAAAAGAAGCAGCAAATGATATGCATATGGATTCCATCCTTTCCCATCTTTATCAAACCTCCATTGAATGGCGAAATACTAAAACGACTGAAAAGAGGCGATCATAGTCCCACTGTTCAAAAAAGAGAGAAAAACATATAACAGCAAAATATCTGCCAGTTTCACTTACTTCTATTTTATGCACAATTCTTGAACACATTATCCACAGTTCAGTCATCACATTTTTGGAACAGCATAACTTCTTGACAGACATGCAGCATGGATTTAGAGCTTGTAGATTTGTGACACAACTGATGTCAACAATCGAAGGAATGGCAAAACAACTGAAACAGGGAAAGATCAAGTGGATGATATCTTGCTTGAATTTCCTAAGGATTTTGACAAAGTCCCATGCTGCAGATTACTTAATAAACTAAACCACTGTGATATAAGAGACAAAAATCTAAACTGGTCAAAAAAAGGCAACAGTAGTATTATGCTGTTCGATAGTCATAAATTGTTTGAGAGAAAACAATTCCAGGAAACACATCAAATATAAGGGGAAAACAACAAAATAACAGAAACACTGAAGTGCTTTCTTAGAAAACCTGAAACAACAAGTGGGTTTTGAGGGATGAAAGTCCTCATTGGGAGATGAACCTTCAGGGGTTCCACAAAGTACTGTGTTAGGCCTCTTACTCTTCAAAGTATTCATTAATGACTCAGTTATACATTCGACTGTCAAACTATTCTCTTTCAACTGCCTTCATTTCCATCACACCAAAAACTCGCAGGACGAAGCCATACAATAACAGGACCTTTTAGCACTAGACATTCTAGAAGACTGGGAAACCAAATGGCAGATGAAATTCCATTCAGAAAAATGCAACATCATTCGCATTAGCACCAGCATTAAATTTACTACAAATTAAACTGCCACACTTTTGAAACTGTACCAACCAGCAAATATCTAGGAGTAAATTTCAGCGAGGGCTTACAATTGACACATCTGACATGTTGATGTCACTGCATGCAGTGACCTACATGACACCTTGAAATAAGCAGTTGCACTTCACAAGTGCAAAGGAAAACCCATGATGGTAGACATAAGGATATATAAAGATTATATAAAGTTTAAATGACATTTTTTCAATAATTTAATGGTCAAAATGACTACTTAATATTGTCATTAAAATAATTTTAAAACATGCAATCAAATATCAGCTCCACCACTTAAGTAGTAAAGGGACATGAAGTATGAGACATTTGTTCATTATGATTTGCCCCTTTCAAACGGATTGATAAGTACAGGTTTTGATCCAAATTATTCTGATATAAAGTTTGTTTATCATAATTTTAAACTCGAAAGATCTGATTCTATGTCAGGATTTGGCTTTATTTGAGTGTATTCAATCACCTTTACAGTATTTTTATTAGATTTGGATTTTCAAATATTGAGACTTAAGCACCACCTTAGAGACATAATTGTTGAAATAGGTCTCTGGAGCATTTTATGAGTACTGTCAATGTTATAACTAGGACTGGTTTGATAACTCTCAAAGATGACCTGTTAGTCCCTGAAGGTGTCACCATTCCAGAAACCACAGTTTGGATATTGGCTTCACAATAAAGATTTTAATTTATTGAAATTGGCTTTTATATGAGTTAGGAAATCATTTTAAATTATGGAATAAATTTTCTATATAAAGCTCTTATTCCTTGTCCAGATTTGGTTAACTCGATACTCTGAAAGTTCCATGAACATAATGGACACATGTTTTTTTTCCAATGTGATGTATTTCTAAATTGGCCTCTTACAGGCATGCAAGAGAAAACTTAGATTTTGATTAACCAGACATGTATATTTTTTCATTATTCATTTTACCATCTAGCATGTCTAGTTAAAAAATTATCAATCAGAATCAGTTATAATTTAAATTCATCAATAAGTGAAGTAAAATTCTTATATTTTTTTAGGTTTTGAACATGTTGAAGCATGTTTCTGCTTGTTGGTCAAGTTGTTTCTTCTTTGACGAAATTCCCCATTTCCATTTTCAATTTTAAAAAACACTTCTTATCTTTACCTTCAAATTTTTAATTGACGTTTATTGTTTTAACAACAGGAGGGACAAGGTCAGGGAGATGTTGCAACAGTAGAAGAGGTGGTTGAGGTAATTGAGCTTGAATGATACACAATGGTATATTGGGTGAGATAAATAAATAGGTTACAGTAAAACCTTTCATGGAAGGCATTCAAAGAAAAATCCCTGCTAAAAGCTTCTTAAATGAAGAAATATGAAACAAATATAGTATTTTCTAAACACTTTGCAATGGAAGCACTTGAGTGTTATTTCATCTTAAAATTAGAAGATAAATAATCATAAATCCATGTTTAAAATAGATTGCTGTTTATGATGATTTACATTCTCTAGCTATAAATGGACAGGTCTGCAAATGGAGTTTGCACAATTTAATTTTTTAAATAATTATGGTGTTATTCTAATATTTCATAAGGGGTAAAATATGCATAAAATGAAGAAAATTAGATATTTGTGATTTCAAAATTAGCATTCCACGACAGGTTTTACTGTAGTCCAGTGTGTAGAGTACATTACTAATTGACTGACAACCAAGCAAATGGTTATCAAGAATTTTCATTCATTACTATACGGCTACTACCTATCAAGATATAGTTTTCCTGCCTATTGGTAATTTTAACTAAACTTGTACTATTTTTTAGACCTGCAAATTTATTTGCTATGATGCCAGATAGTTTAGTCTGTTATTTGATTTTAAGGCAATAAATATAGTTAAGTAGTTCACATGGTAATGCATTGTCAAGTTTTGTTGGTTTTTGACCAATGATGCCAATGTTTGCCAATTTTTAAAATTGTATTTCTGGTATCATTCATCAACCTTTTACTATAATATAAGAGGTAAATCCACACGTTTTTGTTTGTTAGATGTATTTCTTGATTTTTCATAGTATTAAACATATTCTGAGGCAACAATTAATATAATTGTTTGACCTCAAAAAATAAAACATTCCTTTAATACTGAAAGGTGGTGTTTATTTTTTTGGGGGTGGTTAGAAAAACATCAGAAATTTCTACACACTTTAAGGGAAAGGGAATAAAGGTGTCATTATTAATACATTTCATTGCATCATTTGTTGTTTTTTCATGTTGCACTTATTCAATCATATCATTATTTTTATGCACTATTCTATTATACTTCTACAACTATAGCTGACCAATTACACTTAAAAGTCTTTTTTAAAAGGTATGGTAACCAAAAAAAATTACAACCATGAAAGTTGTCTTATGTTCTACAGAAACAAACATTAACATATCAATGATTTGTTTTAGTAGCATTTTTATTGTAAAAAAATTGCATTAGGGTATTTTTGTGCCATTCATATTATAACTATTCACATTTCAAAACTGATTTACAATTTTTCATTGATAAAGATCATTTTTGTTGGTCTTTTCAATAAATTTTCATAAATCTCAAATAATATTAGAATGTAATGAAAATTTTACTTCTACTGTTTTTAAATATTGATTCTTGGTCAAGATTTTTTTTAGAGATGTCTTTTTGTATGGTGATTTTTTTATAATTTCAGCAGGTCATAGGAGTAAATACTTTTTAAGAAATATTTTGTGATTTTTTTGAAAGATGATAATTGTATATTTTACTGTTTTATTGTTAATTTTTGTTGAACTATTTCTTTTTACAAACAGGAAGTTGTCGTAGTCCAGAGTGAAGGGGATGTCAATGGCCAATAGATGGTGAATGTGTACATATTTTTTGCACATCAGTAATTTTACTAGCTATCAACCCTATGGGACAATTATTGACCTTGGTTTGGGTGTTGAATTTGATGATCATTATTTTGAAATAAAACATTTTTGTAAAAGACCCAAATATTCATCTGTAAAATAAACTGCACACAGGATATTTTTGAGAATCAATAAAGACATGGAGAAAATCTTATCAGAGATAACAGACAATGAATTAGATAAATTGAATTTTTGTCATTTATTATTTGATAATTGTTGTACTACAATCATGATATCTTTGTTTGCCATCACCAATATAATATTGTTCTGTCATGATAAATAAATAGTATGAAACATATATGAAACTTTAAAAAAAGGTATGCAAATCAAATCTTCTCTAGCCAATCCCATTATAGTCATGTAAATAAATGACTTGAGATATTTGAAAATTTGGCAGCTGGTTATTTAGATTTTAATATTTAGTTATACATGCAGGTATACACTAAAATCAAAATAAATTTTCATAGATCAATTATTATCTACATCATTATTAATTATTCATAAAATAAG